>NW_026683578.1:0-34708 GCF_030247195.1 Topomyia yanbarensis | reverse complement strand
TCTATATTTCCGGAACCACTTGCAAATTTACTTGCTGGCAAGTTTACTAAGTTTGTGGCAATCTTGTTTGCAAATTTGTGGAAAAATTATATGCACTTCGCTTGTAAAAAACTTATTTTCAAGTTTGTAAAAAAAAACTTGCTTGCAAGTTTGTAACTTGCAAAAACCTTGCTTGCAAGTTTGTGAAAAACTTTTTAAAAAACAAGTTGTTTGCAAGTTTACTTGCGTGCAAGTTTACTTGCGTGCAAGTTTACTTGCGTGCAAGTTTACTTGCGTGCAAGTTTACTTGCGTGCAAGTTTACTTGCGTGCAAGTTTACTTGCGTGCAAGTTTACTTGCGTGCAAGTTTACTTGCGTGCAAGTTTACTTGCGTGCAAGTTTACTTGCGTGCAAGTTTACTTGCGTGCAAGTTTACTTGCGTGCAAGTTTACTTGCGTGCAAGTTTACTTGCGTGCAAGTTTACTTGCGTGCAAGTTTACTTGCGTGCAAGTTTACTTGCGTGCAAGTTTACTTGCGTGCAAGTTTACTTGCGTGCAAGTTTACTTGCGTGCAAGTTTACTTGCGTGCAAGTTTACTTGCGTGCAAGTTTACTTGCGTGCAAGTTTACTTGCGTGCAAGTTTACTTGCGTGCAAGTTTACTTGCGTGCAAGTTTACTTGCGTGCAAGTTTACTTGCGTGCAAGTTTACTTGCGTGCAAGCTTACTTGCGTGCAAGTAAACTTGCACGCAAGTAAACTTGCACACAAGTAAACTTGCACGCAAGTAAACTTGCACGCAAGTAAACTTCCGCAAGTAAACTTGCAAATTGTTCAGCTCTGCTTCTGGTTCCGGAATTACGGGTTGAAGAGTGCAACCACACAGCAAATTCCCATATAAACAATTCCCATATGCCATATGTCCTCAAAATGCACGAATCGTCGAGATTTGAAGTCAGTTCAAGAATTTTTTTTTGCGAAAATTGACTTTTTTGGACACTGGTACCTTCTTGCCTTTCTCATTCTTGTTCCGGATGGTCGGGAGTCACATACCATTCGACTCAGCTTGCCGAAATTGGAAAATCTCTCTCTCCCTTTTACCAGTCACTGACGTTGACTGCCAGCGAAGTGATATTTAAAACAACATACCGTTCGGTATTGATCTTATGTTTGTATGACAATGATCCGATGTTGGTCCGACATAAGTCCAACATTGGTCCGATGTCGGTCTGTCATTGGTCCGATATCGGTCTGACATTGGTCCGATATCGGTCTGGCATTGGTCCGATATCGGTCTGACATTGTTCCGATATCGGTCTGACATTGGTCCGATATCGGTCTGACATTGGTCCGACACAAGCCAAATATTGGCCCGACGTTAGTCTGACATCGGCCCGATATTTGTCCGACGTTGGTCCAATCTTGGTTGGTCTTAGTTTTTCAATTTTCCTGCTTGCTCACTATCATTCAGTAAGTGAAATGATATTAGTGTTGAATTGATACTCGTTCAAAATGACGATAGCTCAAAACGGAAGGATATAAGCTATCATCTGATTTCACTGAAATTGTTCAGCTCTGCTTCTGGTTCCGGAAATACGGGTTGAAGAGTGCAACCTCACAGCAAATTCCCATATTAACCATTCCCATATGCCAAATGTCTTAAAAATGCATGAATCGTCGAGATTTGATGTCAGCTCGAGAATTTTTTTTTGGCGAAAATTGACTTTTTTGGAAACTGGTACCTTCTTGCCTTTCTCATTCTTGGTCCGGAGGGTCGGGAGTCACATACCATTCGGCTCAGCTTGACCAAATTGGAAAATCTCTCTCTCTCACCAGTCACTGAAATTGACTGCCAGCGAAGTGTTGTTTAAAACAACATACCGTTCGACATTGATTTTATGTTTGTATGACAATGATCCGATGTTGGTCCGACATAAGTCTAATATTGGTCAGATATCGGTCTGACATTGGTCCGATATCGGTCTGACATTGGTCCGATATCGGTCTGACATTGGTCCGATATCGGTCTGACATTGGTCCGATATCGGTCTGACATTGGTCCGATATCGGTCTGACATTGGTCCGATATCGGTCTGACATTGGTCCGATATCGGTCTGACATTGGTCCGATATCGGTCTGACATTGGTCCGATATCGGTCTGACATTGGTCCGATATCGGTCTGACATTGGTCCGATATCGGTCTGACATTGGTACGATATCGGTCTGACATTGGTCCGATATCGGTCTGACATTGGTCCGATATCGGTCTGACATTGGTCCGATATCGGCCTGACATTGGTCCGATATCGGTCTGACATTGGTCCGATATCGGTCTGACATTGGTCCGATATGGGTCTGACATTGGTCCGATATCGGTCTGACATTGGTCCGATATCGGTCTGACATTGGTCCGATATCGGTCTGACATTGGTCCGACACAAGCCAAATATTGGCCCGACGTTGGTCTGACATCGGCCCGATGTCGGTCCAGCACTGCCCGATATTGTTCCTACGTTGGTCCAATCTTGGTTGGTCTTTGTTTTTCAATTTCCTGGCTTGCTCACTATCATTCAGTAAGTGAAATGATATTAGTGTTGAATTGATATTCGTTCAAAACGGCGATGGCTCAAAACGGAAGGCTATCAGCTATCATCTGATTTCACTGAAATATTTCGGCTCAGCTTCTGGTTCCGGAATTACGGGTTGAAGAGTGCAACCACACAGCGAATTCCCATATAAACAATTCCCATGTGCCATATGTCTTTAAAATGCATGAACCGTCGAGATTGACTTTTTTGTACACTGGTACCTTCTTGCCTTTCTCATTCTTGGTCCGGAGTGTCGGGAGTCATATACCATTCGGCTCAGCTTGCCAAAATTGGAAATTCTCTCTCTCTCTCTCTCTCTCTCTCTCTTTCACCAGTCACTGACATTGACTGCCAGCGAAGTGATATTTAAAACAACATACCGTTCATACATATGACAATGATCCGATGTTGGTCCGACATAAGTCAAACATTGGTCCGATATCGGTCTGACATTGGTCCGAAATCGGCCTGACATTGGTCCGATATCGGTCTTACATTGGTCCGAAACCGGTCTGACATTTATCCGATATGGGTCTGACATTGGTCCGATATCGGTCTGACATTTGTCCAATATCTGTCTGACATTGGTCCGATATCGGTCTGACATTGGTCCGATGTCGGTCTGACATTGGTCCGACACAAGCCAAATATCGGCCCGACGTTGGTCTGGCATTGGCCCGATGTCGGTCCAGCTCTGCCCGATATTGTTTCGACGTTTGTCCAATCTTGGTTGGTCTTAGTTTTTCAATTTTCTTGCTTGCTCACTATCATTCAGTAAGTGAAACGATATTAGTGTTGAATTGATATTCGTTCAAAACGGTGATAGCTCAAAACGGAAAGATATCAGCTATCATCTGATTTCACTGAAATTGTTCAGCTCTGCTTCTGGTTCCGGAATTACGGGTTGAACAGTGCAACTACACAGCAAATTTCCATATAAACAATTCCCATATGCCATATGTCCTCAAAATGCACGAATCGTCGAGATTTAAAGTCAGTTCAAGAATTTTTTTTGCGAAAATTGACTTTTTTGGACACTGGTACCTTCTTGCCTTTCTCATTCTTGTTCCGGATGGTCGGGAGTCACATACCATTCGACTCAGCTTGCCGAAATTGGAAAATCTCTCTCTCTATCTATCTCCCTCTTTCACCAGTCACTGACGTTGACTGCCAGGGAAGTGATATTTAAAACAACATACCATTCGGTATTGATCTTATGTTTGTATGACAATGATCCGATGTTGGTCCGACATAAGTCCAACATTGGTCCGACATCGGTCTGTCATTGGTCCGATATCGGTCTGACATTGGTCCGATATCGGTCTGGCATTGGTCCGATATCGGTCTGACATTGGTCCGATATCAGTCTGACATTGGTCCGATATCGGTCTGACTTTGGTCCGACACAAGCCAAATATTGGCCCGACGTTGGTCTGACATCGGCTCGATATTGGTCCGACGTTGGTCCAATCTTGGTTGGTCTTAGTTTTTCAATTTTCTTGCTTGCTCACTATCATTCAGTAAGTGAAATGATATTAGTGTTGAATTGATACTCGTTTAAAATGACGATAGCTCAAAACGGAAGGATATCAGCTATCATCTGATTTCACTGAAATTGTTCAGCTCTGCTTCTGGTTCCGGAAATACGGGTTGAAGAGTGCAACCGCACAGCAAATTCCCATACAAACCGCTCCCATATGCCAAATGTCTTAAAATCGCATGAATCGTCGAGATTTGATGTCAGCTCGAGAATTTTTTTTGGCGAAAATTGACTTTTTTTGTACACTGGTACCTTCTTGCCTTTCTCATTCTTGGTCCGGAGGGTCGGGAGTCACATACCATTCGGCTCAGCTTGACCAAATTGGAAAATCTCTCTCTCTCTCACCAGTCACTGAAATTGACTGCCAGCGAAGTGTTGTTTAAAACAACATACCGTTCGACATTGATTTTATGTTTGTATGACAATGATCCGATGTTGGTCCGACATAAGTCTAATATTGGTCCGATATCGGTCTGACATTGGTCCGATATCGGTCTGACATTGGTCCGATATCGGTCTGACATTGGTCCGATATCGGTCTGACATTGGTCCGACATCGGTCTGACATTGGTACGATATCGGTCAGACATTGGTCCGATATCGGTCTGACATTGGTCCGATATCGGTCTGACATTGGTCCGATATCGGTCTGACATTGGTCCGATATCGGTCTGATATTGGTCTGATATCGGTCTGACATTGGTCCGACACAAGCCAAATATTGGCCCGACGTTGGTCTGACATCGGCCCGATGTCGGTCCAGCGCTGCCCGATATTGTTCCGACGTTGGTCCAATCTTGGTTGGTCTTAGTTTTTCAATTTTCTTGCTTGCTCACTATCATTCAGTAAGTGAAATGATATTAGTGTTGAATTGATATTCGTTCAAAACGGCGATAGCTCAAAACGGAAGGCTATCAGCTATCATCTGATATCACTGAAATTGTTCAGCTCTGCTTCTGGTTCCGGAATTACGGGTTGAAGAGTTCGACCACACAGCAGATTCCCATATAAACAATTCTCATATGCCAAATGTCTTTAAAAATCATGAATCGTCGAGATTTGGCTTCAGCTCGAATTTTTTTTTTGGCGCAAATTGAGTTTTTTGAACTCTGGCACCTTCTTGCCTTTCTCATTCTCGTTCCGGATGGTCGGGAGTCACATACCATTCGACTCAGCTTGCCGAAATTGGAAAATCTCTCTCTCTCATCAGTCACTGACATTGACTGCCAGCGAAGTGATATTTAAAACAACATACCGTTCGACATTGATCTTATGTTTATATGACAATGATCCGATGTTGGTCCGACATAAGTCCAACATTGGTCCGATATCGGTCTGACATTGGTCCGATATCGGTCTGACATTGGTCCGATATCGGTCTGACATTTGTCCAATATCTGTCTGACATTGGTCCGATATCGGTCTGACATTGGTCCGATATGGGTCTGACATTGGTCCGATATCGGTCTGACATTGGTCCGATATCTGTCTGACATTGGTCCGATATCGGTCTGACATTGGTCCGATATCGGTCTGACATTGGTCCGACACAAGCCAAATATTGGCCCGACGTTGGTCTGACATCGGTCCGATGTCGGTCCAGCACTGCCGGATATTGGTCCGACGTTGGTCCAATCTTGGTTGGTCTTAGTTTTTCAATTTTCTTGCTTGCTTACTATCATTCAGTAAGTGAAATGATATTAGTGTTGATTTGATATTCGTTCAAAACGGTGATAGCTCAAAACGGAGGGATATCAGCTATCATCTGATTTCACTGAAATTGCTCAGCTCTGCTTCTGGTTCCGGAAATACGGGTTGAAGAGTGCAGCAACACAGCAAATTCTCATATAAACCATTCCCTTATGCCAAATGTCTTAAAAATGCATGAATCTTCGAGATTTGATGTCAGCTCGAGAATTTTTTTTGGCGAAAATTGACTTTTTTGGAAACTGGTGCCTTCTTGCCTTTCTCATTCTTGGTCCGGAGGGCCGGGAGTCACATACCATTCGGCTCAGCTTGGCGAAATTGGAAAATCTCTCTCTCTCTCTCACCAGTCACTGAAATTGACTGCCAGCGAAGTGTTGTTTAAAACAACATACCGTTCGGCATTGATTTTATGTTTGTATGACAATGATCCGATGTTGGTCCGACATAAGTCCAACATTGGTACGATATCGGTCTGACATTGGTCCGATATCGGTCTGACATTGGTCCGATATCGGTCTGACATTGGTCCGATATCGGTCTGACATTGGTCCGATATCGGTCTGACATTGGTCCGATATCGGCCTGACATTGGTCCGATATCGGTCTGACATTGGTACGATATCGGTCAGACATTGGTCCGATATCGGTCTGACATTGGTCCGATATCGGTCTGACATTGGTCCGATATCGGTCTGACATTTGTCCGACACAAGCCAAATATTGGCCCGACGTTGGTCTGACATCGGCCCGATGTCGGTCCAGCACTGCCCGATATTGTTCCGACGTTGGTCCAATCTTGGTTGGTCTTAGTTTTTCAATTTCCTGGCTTGCTCACTATCATTCAGTAAGTGAAATGATATTAGTGTTGAATTGATGTTCGTTCAAAACGGCGATAGCTCGAAACGGAAGGCTATCAGCTGTCATCTGATTTCACTGAAATATTTCAGCTCAGCTTCTGGTTCCGGAATTACGGGTTGAAGTGTGCAACCACACAGCGAATTCCCATATAAACAATTCCCATGTGCCATATGTCTTTAAAATGCATGAGTCGTCGAGATTTGATGTCAGATCAAGAATTTTTTTTGGCGAAAATTGACTTTTTTGTACGCTGGTACCTTCTTGCCTTTCTCATTCTTGGTCCGGAGTGTCGGGAGTCACATACCATTCGGCTCAGCTTGCCAAAATTGGAAATTCTCTCTCTCTCTCTCTCTCTCTCTCTCTCTCTCTCTCTCTCTCTCTCTCTCTCTCTCTCTCTCTCTCTCTCTCTCTCTTTCACCAGTCACTGACATTGACTGCCAGCGAAGTGATATTTAAAACAACATACCGTTCATACATATGACAATGATCCGATGTTGGTCCGACATAAGTCAAGCATTGGTCCGATATCGGTCTGACATTGGTCCGATATCGGTCTGACATTGGTCCGATATCGGTCTGACATTGGTCCGATATCGGTCTGACATTGGTCCGATATGGGTCTGACATTGGTCCGATATCGGTCTGACATTTGTCCGATATCGGTCTGACATTGGTCCGATATCGGTCTGACATTCGTCCGATGTCGGTCTGACATTGGTCCGATATCGGTCTGACATCGGTCCGACACAAGCCAAATATTGGCCCGACGTTGGTCTGACATCGGCCCGATGTCGGTCCAGCACTGCCCGATATTGGTCCGACGTTGGTCCAATCTTGGTTGGTCTTAGTTTTTCAATTTTCTTGCTTGCTTACTATCATTCAGTAAGGAAATTATATTAGTGTTGATTCGATATTCGTTCAAAACGGTGATAGCTCAAACCGGAAATATATCAGTTATCATCTGATTTCACTGAAATTGCTCAGCTCTGCTTCTGGTTCCGGAAATACGGGTTAAAGAGTGCAACCACACAGCAAATTCCCATATAAACCATTCCTTTATGCCAAATGTCTTAAAAATGCATGAATCTTCGAGATTTGATGTAAGCTCGAGAGTTTTTTTTGGCGAAAATTGTTTTTTTTGGAAACTGGTACCTTCTTGCCTTTCTCATTCTTGGTCCGGAGGGTCGGGAGTCACATACCATTCGGCTCAGCTTGACGAAATTGGAAAATCTCTCTCTCTCTCTCACCAGTCACTGAAATTGACTGCCAGCGAAGTGTTGTTTAAAACAACATACCGTTCGACATTGATTTTATGTTTGTATGACAATGATCCGATGTTGGTCCGACATAAGTCCAACATTGGTCCGATATCGGTCTGACATTGGTCCGATATCGGTCTGACATTGGTCCGATATCGGTCTGACATTGGTCCGATAACGGTCTGACATTGGTACGATATCGGTCAGACATTGGTCCGATATCGGTCTGACATTGGTCCGATATCGGTCTGACATTGGTCCGATATCGGTCTAACATTGGTCCGACATCGGTCTGACATCGGTCCGATATCGGTCTGACATTGGTCCGACACAAGCCAAATATAAGCCCGACGTTGGTCTGGCATCGGCCCGATGTCGGTCCAGCACTGCCCGATATTGTTTCGACGTTTGTCCAATCTTGGTTGGTCTTAGTTTTTCAATTTTCTTGCTTGCTCACTATCATTCAGTAAGTGAAACGATATTAGTGTTGAATTGATATTCGTTCAAAACGGTGATAGCTCAAAACGGAAAGATATCAGCTATCATCTGATTTCACTGAAATTGTTCAGTTCTGCTTCTGGTTCCGGAATTACGGGTTGAAGAGTTCGACCACACAGCAAATTCCCATATAAACAATTCTCATATGCCAAATGTCTTTAAAAAGCATGAATCGTCGAGATTTGGCTCCAGCTCGAATTTTTTCTTTTGGCGGAAATTGTCTTTTTTGAACTCTGGTACCTTCTTGCCTTTCTAATTCTCGTTCCGGATGGTCGGGAGTCACATACCATTCGACTCAGCTTGCCGAAATTGGAAAATCTCTCTCTCTCATCAGTCACTGACATTGACTGCCAGCGAAGTGATATTTAAAACAACATACCGTTCGACATTGATCTTATGTTTATATGACAATGATCCGATGTTGGTCCGACATAAGTCGAACATTGGTCTGATATCGGTCTGACATTGGTCCGATATGGGTCTGACATTGGTCCGATATCGGTCTGACATTGGTCCGATATCGGTCTGACATTGGTCCGATATCGGTCTGACATTGGTCCGATATCGGTCTGACATTGGTCCGATATCGGTCTGACATTGGTCCGACACAAGCCAAATATTGGCCCGACGTTGGTCTGACATCGGCCCGATGTCGGTCCAGCACTGCCGGATATTGGTCCGACGTTGGTCCAATCTTGGTTGGTCTTAGTTTTTCAATTTTCTTGCTTGCTTACTATCATTCAGTAAGTGAAATGATATTAGTGTTGATTTGATATTCGTTCAAAACGGTGATAGCTCAAAACGGAGGGATATCAGCTATCATCTGATTTCACTGAAATTGCTCAGCTCTGCCTCTGTTTCCGGAAATACGGGTTGAAGAGTGCAGCCACACAGCAAATTCCCATATAAACCATTCCCTTATGCCAAATGTCTTAAAAATGCATGAATCGTCGAGATTTGCTGTCAGCTCGAGAATTTTTTTTGGCGAAAATTGACTTTTTTGGAAACTGGTACCTCAGCTTGACGAAATTGGAAAATCTCTCTCTCTCTCTCTCACCAGTCACTGAAATTAACTGCCAGCGAAGTGTTGTTTAAAACAACATACCGTTCGACATTGATTTTATGTTTGTATGACAATGATCCGATGTTGGTCCGACATAAGTCCAACATTGGTCCGATATCGGTCTGACATTGGTCCGATATCGGTCTGACATTGGTCCGATATCGGTCTGACATTGGTCCGATATCGGTCTGACATTGGTCCGATATCGGTCTGACATTTGTCCGATATCGGCCTGACATTGGTCCGATATCGGTCTGACATTGGCCCGAAACCGGTCTGACATCGGTCCGATATGGGTCTGACATTGGTCCGATATCGGTCTGACATTTGTCCGATATCGGTCTGACATTGGTCCGATATCGGTCTGACATTGGTCCGATATCGGTCTGACATTGGTCCGATGTCGGTCTGACATTGGTCCGATATCGGTCTGACATTGGTCCGACACAAGCCAAAGATTGGCCCGACGTTGGTCTGACATCGGCCCGATGTCGGTCCAGCACTGCCCGATATTGGTCCGACGTTGGTCCAATCTTGGTTGGTCTTAGATTTTCAATTTTCTTGCTTGCTTACTATCATTCAGTAAGTGAAATGATATTAGTGTTGATTTGATATTCGTTCAAAACGGTGATAGCTCAAAACGGAAATACATCAGCTATCATCTGATTTCACTGAAATTGCTCAGCTCTGCTTCTGGTTCCAGAAATACGGGTTAAAGAGTGAAACCACACAGCAAATTCCCATATAAACCATTCCTTTATACCAAATGTCTTAAAAATGCATGAATCGTCGAGATTTGATGTCAGCTCGTGAATTTTTTTGGCGAAAATTGTTTTTTTTGGAAACTGGTACCTTCTTGCCTTTCTCATTCTTGGTCCGGAGGGTCGGGAGTCACATACCATTCGGCTCAGCTTAACGAAATTGGAAAATCTCTCTCTCTCACCAGTCACTGAAATTAACTGCCAGCGAAGTGTTGTTTAAAACAACATACCGTTCGACATTGATTTTGTTTGTATGACAATGATCCGATGTTGGTCCGACATAAGTCCAACATTTGTCCGATATCGGTCTGACATTGGTCCGATATCGGTCTGACATTGGTCCGATATCGGTCTGACATTGGTCCGATATCGGTCTGACATTGGTCCGATATCGGTCTGACATTGGTACGATATCGGTCAGACATTGGTCCGATATCGGTCTGACATTGGTCCGATATCGGTCTGACATTGGTCCGATATCGGTCTAACATTGGTCCGACATCGGTCTGACATCGGTCCGATATCGGTCTGACATTGGTCCGACACAAGCCAAATATAAGCCCGACGTTGGTCTGGCATCGGCCCGATGTCGGTCCAGCACTGCCCGATATTGTTCCGACGTTGGTCCAATCTTGGTTGGTCTTAGTTTTTCAATTTTCTTGCTTGCGCACTATCATTCAGTAAGTGAAATGATATTAGTGTTGAATTGATATTCGTTCAAAACGGCGACAGCTCAAAACGGAAGGCTATCAGCTATCATCTGATTTCACTGAGATTGTTCAGCTCTGCTTCTGGTTCCGGAATTACGGGTTGAAGAGTTCGACCACACAGCAAATTCCCATATAAACAATTCTCATATGCCAAATGTCTTTAAAAAGCATGAATCGTCGAGATTTGGTTTCAGCTCGAATTTTTTTTGGGGGAAATTGACTTTTTTGAACTCTGGTACCTTCTTGCCTTTCTCATTCTCGTTCCGGATGGTCGGGAGTCACATACCATTTGACTCAGCTTGCCGAAATTGGAAAATCTCTCTCTCTTTCACCAGTCACTGACGTTGACTGCCATCGAAGTGATATTTAAAACAACATACCGTTCGGTATTGATCTTATGTTTGTATGACAATGATCCGATGTTGGTCCGACATAAGTCCAACATTGGCCCGATATCGGTCTGTCATTGGTCCGATATTGGTCTGACATTGGTCCGATATCGGTCTGGCATTGGTCCGATATCGGTCTGACTTTGGTCCGATATCAGTCTGACATTGGTCCGATATAGGTCTGACATTGGTCCGACACAAGCCAAATATTGGCCCGACGTTAGTCTGACATCGGCCCGATATCGGTCCGACGTTGGTCCAATCTTGGTTGGTCTTAGTTTTTAAATTTTCTTGCTTGCTCACTATCATTCAGTAAGTGAAATGATATTAGTGTTGAATTGATACTCGTTCAAAATGACGATAGCTCAAAACGGAAGGAAATAAGCTATCATTTGATTTCACTGAAATTGTTCAGCTCTGTTTCTGGTTCCGGAAATACGGGTTGAAGAGTGCAACCACACAGCAAATTCCCATATTAACAATTCCCATATGCCAAATGTCTTAAAGATGCATGAATCGTCGAGATTTGATGTCAGCTCGAGAATTTTTTTTGGCGAAAATTGACTTTTTTGGAAACTGGTACCTTCTTGCCTTTCTCATTCTTGGTCCGGAGGGTCGGGAGTCACATACCATTCGGCTCAGCTTGACCAAATTGGAAAATCTCTCTCTCACCAGTCACTGAAATTGACTGCCAGCGAAATGTTGTTTAAAACAACATACCGTTCGACATTGATTTTATGTTTGTATGACAATGATCCGATGTTGGTCCGACATAAGTCTAATATTGGTCAGATATCGGTCTGACATTGGTCCGATATCGGTCTGACATTGGTCCGATATCGGTCTGACATTGGTCCGATATCGGTCTGACATTGGTCCGATATCGGTCTGACATTGGTCCGATATCGATCTGACATTGGTCCGATATCGGTCTGACATTGGTCCGATATCGGTCTGACATTGGTCCGATATCGGTCTGACATTGGTCCGATATCGGTCTGACATTGGTCCGATATCGGTCTGACATTGGTCCGATATCGGTCTGACATTGGTACGATATCGGTCTGACATTGGTCCGATATCGGTCTGACATTGGTCCGATATCGGTCTGACATTGGTCCGATATCGGTCTGACATTGGTCCGATATCGGTCTGACATTGGTCCGATATCGGTCTGACATTGGTCCGATATGGGTCTGACATTGGTCCGATATCGGTCTGACATTGGTCCGATATCGGTCTGACATTGGTCCGATATCGGTCTGACATTGGTCCGATATCGGTCTGACATTGGTCCGATATCGGTCTGACATTGGTCCGACACAAGCCAAATATTGGCCCGACGTTGGTCTGACATCGGCCCGATGTCGGTCCAGCACTGCCCGATATTGTTCCTACGTTGGTCCAATCTTGGTTGGTCTTTGTTTTTCAATTTCCTGGCTTGCTCACTATCATTCAGTAAGTGAAATGATATTAGTGTTGAATTGATATTCGTTCAAAACGGCGATGGCTCAAAACGGAAGGCTATCAGCTATCATCTGATTTCACTGAAATATTTCGGCTCAGCTTCTGGTTCCGGAATTACGGGTTGAAGAGTGCAACCACACAGCGAATTCCCATATAAACAATTCCCATGTGCCATATGTCTTTAAAATGCATGAACCGTCGAGATTGACTTTTTTGTACACTGGTACCTTCTTGCCTTTCTCATTCTTGGTCCGGAGTGTCGGGAGTCACATACCATTCGGCTCAGCTTGCCAAAATTGGAAATTCTCTCTCTCTCTCTCTTTCACCAGTCACTGACATTGACTGCCAGCGAAGTGATATTTAAAACAACATACCGTTCATACATATGACAATGATCCGATGTTGGTCCGACATAAGTCAAACATTGGTCCGATATCGGTCTGACATTGGTCCGAAATCGGCCTGACATTGGTCCGATATCGGTCTTACATTGGTCCGAAACCGGTCTGACATTTATCCGATATGGGTCTGACATTGGTCCGATATCGGTCTGACATTTGTCCAATATCTGTCTGACATTGGTCCGATATCGGTCTGACATTGGTCCGATGTCGGTCTGACATTGGTCCGACACAAGCCAAATATCGGCCCGACGTTGGTCTGGCATTGGCCCGATGTCGGTCCAGCTCTGCCCGATATTGTTTCGACGTTTGTCCAATCTTGGTTGGTCTTAGTTTTTCAATTTTCTTGCTTGCTCACTATCATTCAGTAAGTGAAACGATATTAGTGTTGAATTGATATTCGTTCAAAACGGTGATAGCTCAAAACGGAAAGATATCAGCTATCATCTGATTTCACTGAAATTGTTCAGCTCTGCTTCTGGTTCCGGAATTACGGGTTGAACAGTGCAACTACACAGCAAATTCCCATATAAACAATTCCCATATGCCATATGTCCTCAAAATGCACGAATCGTCGAGATTTGAAGTCAGTTCAAGAATTTTTTTTGCGAAAATTGACTTTTTTGGACACTGGTACCTTCTTGCCTTTCTCATTCTTGTTCCGGATGGTCGGGAGTCACATACCATTCGACTCAGCTTGCCGAAATTGGAAAATCTCTCTCTCTATCTATCTCCCTCTTTCACCAGTCACTGACGTTGACTGCCAGGGAAGTGATATTTAAAACAACATACCATTCGGTATTGATCTTATGTTTGTATGACAATGATCCGATGTTGGTAGGACATAAGTCCAACATTGGTCCGACATCGGTCTGTCATTGGTCCGATATCGGTCTGACATTGGTCCGATATCGGTCTGGCATTGGTCCGATATCGGTCTGACATTGGTCCGATATCAGTCTGACATTGGTCCGATATCGGTCTGACTTTGGTCCGACACAAGCCAAATATTGGCCCGACGTTGGTCTGACATCGGCTCGATATTGGTCCGACGTTGGTCCAATCTTGGTTGGTCTTAGTTTTTCAATTTTCTTGCTTGCTCACTATCATTCAGTATGTGAAATGATATTAGTGTTGAATTGATACTCGTTTAAAATGACGATAGCTCAAAACGGAAGGATATCAGCTATCATCTGATTTCACTGAAATTGTTCAGCTCTGCTTCTGGTTCCGGAAATACGGGTTGAAGAGTGCAACCGCACAGCAAATTCCCATACAAACCGCTCCCATATGCCAAATGTCTTAAAATCGCATGAATCGTCGAGATTTGATGTCAGCTCGAGAATTTTTTTTGGCGAAAATTGACTTTTTTTGTACACTGGTACCTTCTTGCCTTTCTCATTCTTGGTCCGGAGGGTCGGGAGTCACATACCATTCGGCTCAGCTTGACCAAATTGGAAAATCTCTCTCTCTCACCAGTCACTGAAATTGACTGCCAGCGAAGTGTTGTTTAAAACAACATACCGTTCGACATTGATTTTATGTTTGTATGACAATGATCCGATGTTGGTACGACATAAGTCTAATATTGGTCCGATATCGGTCTGACATTGGTCCGATATCGGTCTGACATTGGTCCGATATCGGTCTGACATTGGTCCGATATCGGTCTGACATTGGTCCGACATCGGTCTGACATTGGTCCGATATCGGTCAGACATTGGTCCGATATCGGTCTGACATTGGTCCGATATCGGTCTGACATTGGTCCGATATCGGTCTGACATTGGTCCGATATCGGTCTGATATTGGTCTGATATCGGTCTGACATTGGTCCGACACAAGCCAAATATTGGCCCGACGTTGGTCTGACATCGGCCCGATGTCGGTCCAGCGCTGCCCGATGTCGGTCCAGCGCTGCCCGATATTGTTCCGACGTTGGTCCAATCTTGGTTGGTCTTAGTTTTTCAATTTTCTTGCTTGCTCACTATCATTCAGTAAGTGAAATGATATTAGTGTTGAATTGATATTCGTTCAAAACGGCGATAGCTCAAAACGGAAGGCTATCAGCTATCATCTGATATCACTGAAATTGTTCAGCTCTGCTTCTGGTTCCGGAATTACGGGTTGAAGAGTTCGACCACACAGCAGATTCCCATATAAACAATTCTCATATGCCAAATGTCTTTAAAAATCATGAATCGTCGAGATTTGGCTTCAGCTCGAATTTTTTTTTTGGCGTAAATTGAGTTTTTTGAACTCTGGCACCTTCTTGCCTTTCTCATTCTCGTTCCGGATGGTCGGGAGTCACATACCATTCGACTCAGCTTGCCGAAATTGGAAAATCTCTCTCTCTCATCAGTCACTGACATTGACTGCCAGCGAAGGGATATTTAAAACAACATACCGTTCGACATTGATCTTATGTTTATATGACAATGATCCGATGTTGGTCCGACATAAGTCCAACATTGGTCCGATATCGGTCTGACATTGGTCCGATATCGGTCTGACATTGGTCCGATATCGGTCTGACATTTGTCCAATATCTGTCTGACATTGGTCCGATATCGGTCTGACATTGGTCCGATATGGGTCTGACATTGGTCCGATATCGGTCTGACATTGGTCCGATATCTGTCTGACATTGGTCCGATATCGGTCTGACATTGGTCCGATATCGGTCTGACATTGGTCCGACACAAGCCAAATATTGGCCCGACGTTGGTCTGACATCGGTCCGATGTCGGTCCAGCACTGCCGGATATTGGTCCGACGTTGGTCCAATCTTGGTTGGTCTTAGTTTTTCAATTTTCTTGCTTGCTTACTATCATTCAGTAAGTGAAATGATATTAGTGTTGATTTGATATTCGTTCAAAACGGTGATAGCTCAAAACGGAGGGATATCTGCTATCATCTGATTTCACTGAAATTGCTCAGCTCTGCTTCTGGTTCCGGAAATACGGGTTGAAGAGTGCAGCAACACAGCAAATTCTCATATAAACCATTCCCTTATGCCAAATGTCTTAAAAATGCATGAATCTTCGAGATTTGATGTCAGCTCGAGAATTTTTTTTGGCGAAAATTGACTTTTTTGGAAACTGGTGCCTTCTTGCCTTTCTCATTCTTGGTCCGGAGGGCCGGGAGTCACATACCATTCGGCTCAGCTTGGCGAAATTGGAAAATCTCTCTCTCTCTCTCTCTCTCTCTCTCTCTCTCTCTCTCTCACCAGTCACTGAAATTGACTGCCAGCGAAGTGTTGTTTAAAACAACATACCGTTCGGCATTGATTTTATGTTTGTATGACAATGATCCGATGTTGGTCCGACATAAGTCCAACATAGGTACGATATCGGTCTGACATTGGTCCGATATCGGTCTGACATTGGTCCGATATCGGTCTGACATTGGTCCGATATCGGTCTGACATTGGTCCGATATCGGTCTGACATTGGTCCGATATCGGCCTGACATTGGTCCGATATCGGTCTGACATTGGTACGATATCGGTCAGACATTGGTCCGATATCGGTCTGACATTGGTCCGATATCGGTCTGACATTGGTCCGATATCGGTCTGACATTTGTCCGACACAAGCCAAATATTGGCCCGACGTTGGTCTGACATCGGCCCGATGTCGGTCCAGCACTGCCCGATATTGTTCCGACGTTGGTCCAATCTTGGTTGGTCTTAGTTTTTCAATTTCCTGGCTTGCTCACTATCATTCAGTAAGTGAAATGATATTTGTGTTGAATTGATGTTCGTTCAAAACGGCGATAGCTCGAAACGGAAGGCTATCAGCTATCATCTGATTTCACTGAAATATTTCAGCTCAGCTTCTGGTTCCGGAATTACGGGTTGAAGTGTGCAACCACACAGCGAATTCCCATATAAACAATTCCCATGTGCCATATGTCTTTAAAATGCATGAATCGTCGAGATTTGATGTCAGATCAAGAAATTTTTTTGGCGAAAATTGACTTTTTTGTACGCTGGTACCTTCTTGCCTTTCTCATTCTTGGTCCGGAGTGTCGGGAGTCACATACCATTCGGCTCAGCTTGCCAAAATTGGAAATTCTCTCTCTCTCTCTCTCTCTCTCTCTCTCTCTCTCTCTCTCTCTCTCTCTCTCTCTCTCTCTCTCTCTCTCTCTCTCTCTCTCTCTCTCTCTCTCTCTCTCTTTCACCAGTCACTGACATTGACTGCCAGCGAAGTGATATTTAAAACAACATACCGTTCATACATATGACAATGATCCGATGTTGGTCCGACATAAGTCAAACATTGGTCCGATATCGGTCTGACATTGGTCCGATATCGGTCTGACATTGGTCCGATATCGGTCTGACATTGGTCCGATATGGGTCTGACATTGGTCCGATATCGGTCTGACATTTGTCCGATATCGGTCTGACATTGGTCCGATATCGGTCTGACATTCGTCCGATGTCGGTCTGACATTGGTCCGATATCGGTCTGACATCGGTCCGACACAAGCCAAATATTGGCCCGACGTTGGTCTGACATCGGCCCGATGTCGGTCCAGCACTGCCCGATATTGGTCCGACGTTGGTCCAATCTTGGTTGGTCTTAGTTTTTCAATTTTCTTGCTTGCTTACTATCATTCAGTAAGGAAATTATATTAGTGTTGATTCGATATTCGTTCAAAACGGTGATAGCTCAAAACGGAAATATATCAGTTATCATCTGATTTCACTGAAATTGCTCAGCTCTGCTTCTGGTTCCGGAAATACGGGTTAAAGAGTGCAACCACACAGCAAATTCCCATATAAACCGTTCCTTTATGCCAAATGTCTTAAAAATGCATGAATCTTCGAGATTTGATGTAAGCTCGAGAATTTTTTTTGGCGAAAATTGTTTTTTTTGGAAACTGGTACCTTCTTGCCTTTCTCATTCTTGGTCCGGAGGGTCGGGAGTCACATACCATTCGGCTCAGCTTGACGAAATTGGAAAATCTCTCTCTCTCTCTCACCAGTCACTGAAATTGACTGCCAGCGAAGTGTTGTTTAAAACAACATACCGTTCGACATTGATTTTATGTTTGTATGACAATGATCCGATGTTGGTCCGACATAAGTCCAACATTTGTCCGATATCGGTCTGACATTGGTACGATGTCGGTCTGACATTGGTCCGATATCGGTCTGACATTGGTCCGACATCGGTCTGACATCGGTCCGATATCGGTCTGACATTGGTCCGACACAAGCCAAATATTGGCCCGACGTTGGTCTGGCATCGGCCCGATGTCGGTCCAGCACTGCCCGATATTGTTCCGACGTTTGTCCAATCTTGGTTGGTCTTAGTTTTTCAATTTTCTTGCTTGTTCACTATCATTCAGTAAGCGAAACGATATTAGTGTTGAATTGATATTCGTTCAAAACGGTGATAGCTCAAAACGGAAAGATATCAGCTATCATCTGATTTTACTGAAATTGTTCAGCTCTGCTTCTGGTTCCGGAATTACGGGTTGAAGAGTGCAACTACACAGCAAATTCCCATATAAACAATTCCCATATGCCATATGTCCTCAAAATGCACGAATCGTCGAGATTTGAAGTCAGTCCAAGAATTTTTTTTTGCGAAAATTGACTTTTTTGGACACTGGTACCTTCTTGCCTTTTTCATTCTTGTTCCGGATGGTCGGGAGTCACATACCATTCGACTCAGCTTGCCGAAATTGAAAAATCTCTCTCTCTATCTATCTCCCTCTTTCACCAGTCACTGACGTTCACTGCCAGCGAAGTGATATTTAAAACAACATACCGTTCGGTATTGATCTTATGTTTGTATGACAATGATCCGATGTTGGTCCGACATAAGTCCAACATTGGTCCGATATCGGTCTGTCATTGGTCCGATATTGGTCTGACATTGGTCCGATATCGGTCTGGCATTGGTCCGATATCGGTCTGACATTGGTCCGATGTCAGTCTGACATTGGTCCGATATCGGTCTGACATTGGTCCGACACAAGCCAAATATTGGCCCGACGTTGGTCTGACATCGGCCCGATATTGGTCCGACGTTGGTCCAATCTTGGTTGGTCTTAGTTTTTCAATTTTCTTGCTTGCTCACTATCACTCAGTAAGTGAAATGATATTAGTGTTGAATTGATACTCGTTCAAAATGACGATAGCTCGAAACGGAAGGATATAAGCTATCATCTGATTTCACTGAAATTGTTCAGCTCTGCTTCTGGTTCCGGCAGTACGGGTTGAAGAGTGCAACCACGCAGCAAATTCCCATATAAACCGTTCCCATACGCCAAATGTCTTAAAAATGCATGAATCGTCGAGATTTGATGTCAGCTCGAGAATTTTTTTTTTGGCGAAAATTGACTTTTTTGGAAACTGGTACCTTCTTGCCTTTCTCATTCTTGGTCCGGAGGGTCGGGAGTCACATACCATTCGACTCAGCTTGCCGAAATTGGAAAATCTCTCTCTCTCATCAGTCACTGACATTGGCTGCCAGCAAAGTGATATTTAAAACAATATACCGTTCGACATTGATCTTATGTTTATATGACAATGATCCGACGTTGGTCCGACATAAGTCCAACATTGGTCTGATATCGGTCTGACATTGGTCCGATATCGGTCTGACATTGGTCCGATATCGGTCTGACATTGGTCCGATATCGGTCTGACATTGGTCCGATATGGGTCTGACATTGGTCCGATATCGGTCTGACATTGGTCCGATATCGGTCTGACATTGGCCCGATATCGGTCTGACATTGGTCCGACACAAGCCAAATATTAGCCCGACGTTGGTCCGACATCGGCCCGATGTCGGTCCAGCACTGCCCGATATTGGTCCGACGTTGGTCCAATCTTGGTTGGTCTTAGTTTTTCAATTTTCTTGCTTGTTTACTATCATTCAGTAAGTGAAATGATATTAGTGTTGATTTGATATTCGTTCAAAACGGTGATAGCTCAATACGGAAGGCTATCAGCTATCATCTGATTTCACTGAAATATTTCAGCTCAGCTTCTGGTTCCGGAATTACGGGTTGAAGAGTGCAGCCACACAGCAAATTCCCATATAAACCATTCCCTTATGCCAAATGTCTTAAAAATGCATGAATCGTCGAGATTTGATGTCAGCTCGAGAATTTTTTTTGGCCAAAATTGACTTTTTTGGAAACTGGTACCTTCTTGCCTTTCTCATTCTTGGTCCGGAGGGCCGGGAGTCACATACCATTCGGCTCAGCTTGACGAAATTGGAAAATATCTTTCTCTCTCTCACCAGTCACTGAAATTGACTGCCAGAGAAGTGTTGTTTAAAACAACATAACGTTCGACATTGATTTTATGTTTGTGTGACAATGATCCGATGTTGGTCCGACATAAGTCCAACATTAGTCCGATATCGGTCTGACATTGGTCTGATATCGGTCTGACATTGGTCCGATGTCGGTCTGACATTGGTCCGATATCGGTCTGACATTGGTCCGATATCGGTCTGACATCGGTCCGATATCGGTCTGACATTGATACGATATCGGTCAGACATTGGTCCGATATCGGTCTGACATTGGTCCGATATCGGTCTGACATTGGTCCGATATCGGTCTGACATTTGTCCGACACAAGCCAAATATTGGCCCGACGTTGGTCTGACATCGGCCCGATGTCGGTCCAGCACTGCCCGATATTGGTCCGACGTTGGTCCAATCTTGGTTGGTCTTAGTTTTTCAATTTCCTGGCTTGCTCACTATCATTCAGTAAGTGAAATAATATTAGTGCTGAATTGATATTCGTTCAAAACGGCGATAGCTCAATACGGAAGGCTATCAGCTATCATCTGATTTCACTGAAATATTTCAGCTCAGCTTCTGGTTCCGGAATTACGGGTTGAAGAGTGCAACCACACAGCGAATTCCCATATAAACAATTCCCATGTGCCATATGTCTTTAAAATGCATGAATCGCCGAGATTTGATGTCAGCTTGAGAATTTTTTTTGGCGAGAATTGACTTTTTTGTACGCTTCTTGCCTTTCTCATCCTTGGTCCGGAGTGTCGGGAGTCACATACCATTCGGCTCAGCTTGCCAAAATTGGAAATTCTCTCTCTTTCACCAGTCACTGACATTGACTGCCAGCGAAGTGATATTTAAAGCAACATACCGTTCATTCATATGACAATGATCCGATGTTGGTCCGACATAAGTCAAACATTGGTCCGATATCGGTCTGACATTTGTCCGATATCGGTCTGACATTGGTCCGATATCGGTCTGACATTGGTCCGATGTCGGTCTGACATTGGTCCGATATCGGTCTGACATTGGTCCGACACAAGCCAAAGATTGGCCCGACGTTGGTCTGACATCGGCCCGATGTCGGTCCAGCACTGCCCGATATTGGTCCGACGTTGGTCCAATCTTGGTTGGTCTTAGTTTTTCAATTTTCTTGCTTGCTTACTATCATTCAGTAAGTGAAATGATATTAGTGTTGATTTGATATTCGTTCAAAACGGTGATAGCTCAAAACGGAAATATATCAGCTATCATCTGATTTCACTGAAATTGCTCAGCTCTGCTTCTGGTTCCGGAAATACGGGTTAAAGAGTGAAACCACACAGCAAATTCCCATATAAACCATTCCTTTATACCAAATGTCTTAAAAATGCATGAATCGTCGAGATTTGATGTCAGCTCGAGAATTTTTTTTGGCGAAAATTGTTTTTTTTTGGAAACTGGTACCTTCTTGCCTTTCTCATTCTTGGTCCGGAGGGTCGGGAGTCACATACCATTCGGCTCAGCTTGACGAAATTGGAAAATCTCTCTCTCTCTCTCACCAGTCACTGAAATTAACTGCCAGCGAAGTGTTGTTTAAAACAACATACCGTTCGACATTGATTTTATGTTTGTATGACAATGATCCGATGTTGGTCCGACATAAGTCCAACATTGGTCCGATATCGGTCTGACATTGGTCCGATATCGGTCTGACATTGGTCCGATATCGGTCTGACATTGGTCCGATATCGGTCTGACATTGGTACGATATCGGTCAGACATTGGTCCGATATCGGTCTGACATTGGTCCGATATCGGTCTGACATTGGTCCGATATCGGTCTAACATTGGTCCGACATCGGTCTGACATCGGTCCGATATCGGTCTGACATTGGTCCGACACAAGCCAAATATAAGCCCGACGTTGGTCTGGCATCGGCCCGATGTCGGTCCAGCACTGCCCGATATTGTTTCGACGTTTGTCCAATCTTGGTTGGTCTTAGTTTTTCAATTTTCTTGCTTGCTCACTATCATTCAGTAAGTGAAACGATATTAGTGTTGAATTGATATTCGTTCAAAACGGTGATAGCTCAAAACGGAAAGATATCAGCTATCATCTGATTTCACTGAAATTGTTCAGTTCTGCTTCTGGTTCCGGAATTACGGGTTGAAGAGTTCGACCACACAGCAAATTCCCATATAAACAATTCTCATATGCCAAATGTCTTTAAAAAGCATGAATCGTCGAGATTTGGCTCCAGCTCGAATTTTTTCTTTTGGCGGAAATTGTCTTTTTTGAACTCTGGTACCTTCTTGCCTTTCTAATTCTCGTTCCGGATGGTCGGGAGTCACATACCATTCGACTCAGCTTGCCGAAATTGGAAAATCTCTCTCTCTCATCAGTCACTGACATTGACTGCCAGCGAAGTGATATTTAAAACAACATACCGTTCGACATTGATCTTATGTTTATATGACAATGATCCGATGTTGGTCCGACATAAGTCGAACATTGGTCTGATATCGGTCTGACATTGGTCCGATATGGGTCTGACATTGGTCCGATATCGGTCTGACATTGGTCCGATATCGGTCTGACATTGGTCCGATATCGGTCTGACATTGGTCCGATATCGGTCTGACATTGGTCCGATATCGGTCTGACATTGGTCCGACACAAGCCAAATATTGGCCCGACGTTGGTCTGACATCGGCCCGATGTCGGTCCAGCACTGCCGGATATTGGTCCGACGTAGGTCCAATCTTGGTTGGTCTTAGTTTTTCAATTTTCTTGCTTGCTTACTATCATTCAGTAAGTGAAATGATATTAGTGTTGATTTGATATTCGTTCAAAACGGTGATAGCTCAAAACGGAGGGATATCAGCTATCATCTGATTTCACTGAAATTGCTCAGCTCTGCCTCTGTTTCCGGAAATACGGGTTGAAGAGTGCAGCCACACAGCAAATTCCCATATAAACCATTCCCTTATGCCAAATGTCTTAAAAATGCATGAATCGTCGAGATTTGCTGTCAGCTCGAGAATTTTTTTTGGCGAAAATTGACTTTTTTGGAAACTGGTACCTCAGCTTGACGAAATTGGAAAATCTCTCTCTCTCTCTCACCAGTCACTGAAATTAACTGCCAGCGAAGTGTTGTTTAAAACAACATACCGTTCGACATTGATTTTATGTTTGTATGACAATGATCCGATGTTGGTCCTACATAAGTCCAACATTGGTCCGATATCGGTCTGACATTGGTCCGATATCGGTCTGACATTGGTCCGATATCGGTCTGACATTGGTCCGATATCGGTCTGACATTGGTCCGATATCGATCTGACATTGGTACGATATCGGTCTGACATTGGTCCGATATCGGTCTGACATTGGTCCGATATCGGTCTGACATTGGTCCGATATCGGTCTAACATTGGTCCGACATCGGTCTGACATCGGTCCGATATCGGTCTGACATTGGTCCGACACAAGCCAAATATAAGCCCGACGTTGGTCTGGCATCGGCCCGATGTCGGTCCAGCACTGCCCGATATTGTTTCGACGTTTGTCCAATCTTGGTTGGTCTTAGTTTTTCAATTTTCTTGCTTGCTCACTATCATTCAGTAAGTGAAACGATATTAGTGTTGAATTGATATTCGTTCAAAACGGTGATAGCTCAAAACGGAAAGATATCAGCTATCATCTGATTTCACTGAAATTGTTCAGCTCTGCTTCTGGTTCCGGAATTACGGGTTGAAGAGTTCGACCATACAGCAAATTCCCATATTAACAATTCTCATATGCCAAATGTCTTTAAAAAGCATGAACCGTCGAGATTTGGCTTCAGCTCGAATTTTTTCTTTTGGCGGAAATTGTCTTTTTTGAACTCTGGTACCTTCTTGCCTTTCTCATTCTCGTTCCGGATGGTCGGGAGTCACATACCATTCGACTCAGCTTGCCGAAATTGGAAAATCTCTCTCTCTCATCAGTCACTGACATTGACTGCCAGCGAAGTGATATTTAAAACAACATACCGTTCGACATTGATCTTATGTTTATATGACAATGATCCGATGTTGGTTCGACATAAGTCGAACATTGGTCTGATATCGGTCTGACATTGGTCCGATATCGGTCTGACATTGGTCCGATATCGGTCTGACATTGGTCCGATATCGGTCTGACATTGGTCCGATATCGGTCTGACATTGGTCCGATATGGGTCTGACATTGGTCCGATATCGGTCTGACATTGGTCCGATATCGGTCTGACATTGGTCCGATATCGGTCTGACATTGGTCCGATATCGGTCTGACATTGGTCCGATATCGGTCTGACATTGGTCCGACACAAGCCAAATATTGGCCCGACGTTGGTCTGACATCGGCCCGATGTCGGTCCAGCACTGCCCGATATTGGTCCGACGTTGGTCCAATCTTGGTTGGTCTCAGTTTTTCAATTTTCTTGCTTGCTTACTATCATTCAGTAAGTGAAATGATATTAGTGTTGATTTGATATTCGTTCAAAACGGTGATAGCTCAAAACGGAGGGATATCAGCTATCATCTGATTTCACTGAAATTGCTCAGCTCTGCCTCTGTTTCCGGAAATACGGGTTGAAGAGTGCAGCCACACAGCAAATTCCCATATAAACCATTCCCTTATGCCAAATGTCTTAAAAATGCATGAATCGTCGAGATTTGATGTCAGCTCGAGAATTTTTTTGGCGAAAATTGACTTTTTTGGAAACTGGTACCTTCTTGCCTTTCTCATTCTTGGTCCGGAGGGCCGGGAGTCACATACCATTCGGCTCAGCTTGACGAAATTGGAAAATATCTCTCTCTCTCACCAGTCACTGAAATTGACTGCCAGAGAAGTGTTGTTTAAAACAACATACCATTCGACATTGATTTTATGTTTGTATGACAATGATCCGATGTTGGTCCGACATAAGTCTAATATTGGTCCGATATCGGTCTGACATTGGTCCGATATCGGTCTGACATTGGTCCGATATGGGTCTGACATTGGTCCGATATCGGTCTGACATTGGTCCGATATCGGTCTGACATTGGTCCGATATCGGTCTGACATTGGTCCGATATCGGTCTGACATTGGTCCGATATCGGTCTGACATTGGTCCGACACAAGCCAAATATTGGCCCGACGTTGGTCTGACATCGGCCCGATGTCGGTCCAGCACTGCCCGATATTGTTCCTACGTTGGTCCAATCTTGGTTGGTCTTTGTTTTTCAATTTCCTGGCTTGCTCACTATCATTCAGTAAGTGAAATGATATTAGTGTTGAATTGATATTCGTTCAAAACGGCGATGGCTCAAAACGGAAGGCTATCAGCTATCATCTGATTTCACTGAAATATTTCGGCTCAGCTTCTGGTTCCGGAATTACGGGTTGAAGAGTGCAACCACACAGCGAATTCCCATATAAACAATTCCCATGTGCCATATGTCTTTAAAATGCATGAACCGTCGAGATTGACTTTTTTGTACACTGGTACCTTCTTGCCTTTCTCATTCTTGGTCCGGAGTGTCGGGAGTCACATACCATTCGGCTCAGCTTGCCAAAATTGGAAATTCTCTCTCTCTCTCTCTTTCACCAGTCACTGACATTGACTGCCAGCGAAGTGATATTTAAAACAACATACCGTTCATACATATGACAATGATCCGATGTTGGTCCGACATAAGTCAAACATTGGTCCGATATCGGTCTGACATTGGTCCGAAATCGGCCTGACATTGGTCCGATATCGGTCTTACATTGGTCCGAAACCGGTCTGACATTTATCCGATATGGGTCTGACATTGGTCCGATATCGGTCTGACATTTGTCCAATATCTGTCTGACATTGGTCCGATATCGGTCTGACATTGGTCCGATGTCGGTCTGACATTGGTCCGACACAAGCCAAATATCGGCCCGACGTTGGTCTGGCATTGGCCCGATGTCGGTCCAGCTCTGCCCGATATTGTTTCGACGTTTGTCCAATCTTGGTTGGTCTTAGTTTTTCAATTTTCTTGCTTGCTCACTATCATTCAGTAAGTGAAACGATATTAGTGTTGAATTGATATTCGTTCAAAACGGTGATAGCTCAAAACGGAAAGATATCAGCTATCATCTGATTTCACTGAAATTGTTCAGCTCTGCTTCTGGTTCCGGAATTACGGGTTGAACAGTGCAACTACACAGCAAATTCCCATATAAACAATTCCCATATGCCATATGTCCTCAAAATGCACGAATCGTCGAGATTTGAAGTCAGTTCAAGAATTTTTTTTGCGAAAATTGACTTTTTTGGACACTGGTACCTTCTTGCCTTTCTCATTCTTGTTCCGGATGGTCGGGAGTCACATACCATTCGACTCAGCTTGCCGAAATTGGAAAATCTCTCTCTCTATCTATCTCCCTCTTTCACCAGTCACTGACGTTGACTGCCAGGGAAGTGATATTTAAAACAACATACCATTCGGTATTGATCTTATGTTTGTATGACAATGATCCGATGTTGGTAGGACATAAGTCCAACATTGGTCCGACATCGGTCTGTCATTGGTCCGATATCGGTCTGACATTGGTCCGATATCGGTCTGGCATTGGTCCGATATCGGTCTGACATTGGTCCGATATCAGTCTGACATTGGTCCGATATCGGTCTGACTTTGGTCCGACACAAGCCAAATATTGGCCCGACGTTGGTCTGACATCGGCTCGATATTGGTCCGACGTTGGTCCAATCTTGGTTGGTCTTAGTTTTTCAATTTTCTTGCTTGCTCACTATCATTCAGTATGTGAAATGATATTAGTGTTGAATTGATACTCGTTTAAAATGACGATAGCTCAAAACGGAAGGATATCAGCTATCATCTGATTTCACTGAAATTGTTCAGCTCTGCTTCTGGTTCCGGAAATACGGGTTGAAGAGTGCAACCGCACAGCAAATTCCCATACAAACCGCTCCCATATGCCAAATGTCTTAAAATCGCATGAATCGTCGAGATTTGATGTCAGCTCGAGAATTTTTTTTGGCGAAAATTGACTTTTTTTGTACACTGGTACCTTCTTGCCTTTCTCATTCTTGGTCCGGAGGGTCGGGAGTCACATACCATTCGGCTCAGCTTGACCAAATTGGAAAATCTCTCTCTCTCACCAGTCACTGAAATTGACTGCCAGCGAAGTGTTGTTTAAAACAACATACCGTTCGACATTGATTTTATGTTTGTATGACAATGATCCGATGTTGGTACGACATAAGTCTAATATTGGTCCGATATCGGTCTGACATTGGTCCGATATCGGTCTGACATTGGTCCGATATCGGTCTGACATTGGTCCGATATCGGTCTGACATTGGTCCGACATCGGTCTGACATTGGTCCGATATCGGTCAGACATTGGTCCGATATCGGTCTGACATTGGTCCGATATCGGTCTGACATTGGTCCGATATCGGTCTGACATTGGTCCGATATCGGTCTGATATTGGTCTGATATCGGTCTGACATTGGTCCGACACAAGCCAAATATTGGCCCGACGTTGGTCTGACATCGGCCCGATGTCGGTCCAGCGCTGCCCGATGTCGGTCCAGCGCTGCCCGATATTGTTCCGACGTTGGTCCAATCTTGGTTGGTCTTAGTTTTTCAATTTTCTTGCTTGCTCACTATCATTCAGTAAGTGAAATGATATTAGTGTTGAATTGATATTCGTTCAAAACGGCGATAGCTCAAAACGGAAGGCTATCAGCTATCATCTGATATCACTGAAATTGTTCAGCTCTGCTTCTGGTTCCGGAATTACGGGTTGAAGAGTTCGACCACACAGCAGATTCCCATATAAACAATTCTCATATGCCAAATGTCTTTAAAAATCATGAATCGTCGAGATTTGGCTTCAGCTCGAATTTTTTTTTTGGCGTAAATTGAGTTTTTTGAACTCTGGCACCTTCTTGCCTTTCTCATTCTCGTTCCGGATGGTCGGGAGTCACATACCATTCGACTCAGCTTGCCGAAATTGGAAAATCTCTCTCTCTCATCAGTCACTGACATTGACTGCCAGCGAAGGGATATTTAAAACAACATACCGTTCGACATTGATCTTATGTTTATATGACAATGATCCGATGTTGGTCCGACATAAGTCCAACATTGGTCCGATATCGGTCTGACATTGGTCCGATATCGGTCTGACATTGGTCCGATATCGGTCTGACATTTGTCCAATATCTGTCTGACATTGGTCCGATATCGGTCTGACATTGGTCCGATATGGGTCTGACATTGGTCCGATATCGGTCTGACATTGGTCCGATATCTGTCTGACATTGGTCCGATATCGGTCTGACATTGGTCCGATATCGGTCTGACATTGGTCCGACACAAGCCAAATATTGGCCCGACGTTGGTCTGACATCGGTCCGATGTCGGTCCAGCACTGCCGGATATTGGTCCGACGTTGGTCCAATCTTGGTTGGTCTTAGTTTTTCAATTTTCTTGCTTGCTTACTATCATTCAGTAAGTGAAATGATATTAGTGTTGATTTGATATTCGTTCAAAACGGTGATAGCTCAAAACGGAGGGATATCTGCTATCATCTGATTTCACTGAAATTGCTCAGCTCTGCTTCTGGTTCCGGAAATACGGGTTGAAGAGTGCAGCAACACAGCAAATTCTCATATAAACCATTCCCTTATGCCAAATGTCTTAAAAATGCATGAATCTTCGAGATTTGATGTCAGCTCGAGAATTTTTTTTGGCGAAAATTGACTTTTTTGGAAACTGGTGCCTTCTTGCCTTTCTCATTCTTGGTCCGGAGGGCCGGGAGTCACATACCATTCGGCTCAGCTTGGCGAAATTGGAAAATCTCTCTCTCTCTCTCTCTCTCTCTCTCTCTCTCTCTCTCTCACCAGTCACTGAAATTGACTGCCAGCGAAGTGTTGTTTAAAACAACATACCGTTCGGCATTGATTTTATGTTTGTATGACAATGATCCGATGTTGGTCCGACATAAGTCCAACATAGGTACGATATCGGTCTGACATTGGTCCGATATCGGTCTGACATTGGTCCGATATCGGTCTGACATTGGTCCGATATCGGTCTGACATTGGTCCGATATCGGTCTGACATTGGTCCGATATCGGCCTGACATTGGTCCGATATCGGTCTGACATTGGTACGATATCGGTCAGACATTGGTCCGATATCGGTCTGACATTGGTCCGATATCGGTCTGACATTGGTCCGATATCGGTCTGACATTTGTCCGACACAAGCCAAATATTGGCCCGACGTTGGTCTGACATCGGCCCGATGTCGGTCCAGCACTGCCCGATATTGTTCCGACGTTGGTCCAATCTTGGTTGGTCTTAGTTTTTCAATTTCCTGGCTTGCTCACTATCATTCAGTAAGTGAAATGATATTTGTGTTGAATTGATGTTCGTTCAAAACGGCGATAGCTCGAAACGGAAGGCTATCAGCTATCATCTGATTTCACTGAAATATTTCAGCTCAGCTTCTGGTTCCGGAATTACGGGTTGAAGTGTGCAACCACACAGCGAATTCCCATATAAACAATTCCCATGTGCCATATGTCTTTAAAATGCATGAATCGTCGAGATTTGATGTCAGATCAAGAAATTTTTTTGGCGAAAATTGACTTTTTTGTACGCTGGTACCTTCTTGCCTTTCTCATTCTTGGTCCGGAGTGTCGGGAGTCACATACCATTCGGCTCAGCTTGCCAAAATTGGAAATTCTCTCTCTCTCTCTCTCTCTCTCTCTCTCTCTCTCTCTCTCTCTCTCTCTCTCTCTCTCTCTCTCTCTCTCTCTCTCTCTCTCTCTCTCTCTCTTCACCAGTCACTGACATTGACTGCCAGCGAAGTGATATTTAAAACAACATACCGTTCATACATATGACAATGATCCGATGTTGGTCCGACATAAGTCAAACATTGGTCCGATATCGGTCTGACATTGGTCCGATATCGGTCTGACATTGGTCCGATATCGGTCTGACATTGGTCCGATATGGGTCTGACATTGGTCCGATATCGGTCTGACATTTGTCCGATATCGGTCTGACATTGGTCCGATATCGGTCTGACATTCGTCCGATGTCGGTCTGACATTGGTCCGATATCGGTCTGACATCGGTCCGACACAAGCCAAATATTGGCCCGACGTTGGTCTGACATCGGCCCGATGTCGGTCCAGCACTGCCCGATATTGGTCCGACGTTGGTCCAATCTTGGTTGGTCTTAGTTTTTCAATTTTCTTGCTTGCTTACTATCATTCAGTAAGGAAATTATATTAGTGTTGATTCGATATTCGTTCAAAACGGTGATAGCTCAAAACGGAAATATATCAGTTATCATCTGATTTCACTGAAATTGCTCAGCTCTGCTTCTGGTTCCGGAAATACGGGTTAAAGAGTGCAACCACACAGCAAATTCCCATATAAACCGTTCCTTTATGCCAAATGTCTTAAAAATGCATGAATCTTCGAGATTTGATGTAAGCTCGAGAATTTTTTTTGGCGAAAATTGTTTTTTTTGGAAACTGGTACCTTCTTGCCTTTCTCATTCTTGGTCCGGAGGGTCGGGAGTCACATACCATTCGGCTCAGCTTGACGAAATTGGAAAATCTCTCTCTCTCTCTCACCAGTCACTGAAATTGACTGCCAGCGAAGTGTTGTTTAAAACAACATACCGTTCGACATTGATTTTATGTTTGTATGACAATGATCCGATGTTGGTCCGACATAAGTCCAACATTTGTCCGATATCGGTCTGACATTGGTACGATGTCGGTCTGACATTGGTCCGATATCGGTCTGACATTGGTCCGACATCGGTCTGACATCGGTCCGATATCGGTCTGACATTGGTCCGACACAAGCCAAATATTGGCCCGACGTTGGTCTGGCATCGGCCCGATGTCGGTCCAGCACTGCCCGATATTGTTCCGACGTTTGTCCAATCTTGGTTGGTCTTAGTTTTTCAATTTTCTTGCTTGTTCACTATCATTCAGTAAGCGAAACGATATTAGTGTTGAATTGATATTCGTTCAAAACGGTGATAGCTCAAAACGGAAAGATATCAGCTATCATCTGATTTTACTGAAATTGTTCAGCTCTGCTTCTGGTTCCGGAATTACGGGTTGAAGAGTGCAACTACACAGCAAATTCCCATATAAACAATTCCCATATGCCATATGTCCTCAAAATGCACGAATCGTCGAGATTTGAAGTCAGTCCAAGAATTTTTTTTTGCGAAAATTGACTTTTTTGGACACTGGTACCTTCTTGCCTTTTTCATTCTTGTTCCGGATGGTCGGGAGTCACATACCATTCGACTCAGCTTGCCGAAATTGAAAAATCTCTCTCTCTATCTATCTCCCTCTTTCACCAGTCACTGACGTTCACTGCCAGCGAAGTGATATTTAAAACAACATACCGTTCGGTATTGATCTTATGTTTGTATGACAATGATCCGATGTTGGTCCGACATAAGTCCAACATTGGTCCGATATCGGTCTGTCATTGGTCCGATATTGGTCTGACATTGGTCCGATATCGGTCTGGCATTGGTCCGATATCGGTCTGACATTGGTCCGATGTCAGTCTGACATTGGTCCGATATCGGTCTGACATTGGTCCGACACAAGCCAAATATTGGCCCGACGTTGGTCTGACATCGGCCCGATATTGGTCCGACGTTGGTCCAATCTTGGTTGGTCTTAGTTTTTCAATTTTCTTGCTTGCTCACTATCACTCAGTAAGTGAAATGATATTAGTGTTGAATTGATACTCGTTCAAAATGACGATAGCTCGAAACGGAAGGATATAAGCTATCATCTGATTTCACTGAAATTGTTCAGCTCTGCTTCTGGTTCCGGCAGTACGGGTTGAAGAGTGCAACCACGCAGCAAATTCCCATATAAACCGTTCCCATACGCCAAATGTCTTAAAAATGCATGAATCGTCGAGATTTGATGTCAGCTCGAGAATTTTTTTTTTGGCGAAAATTGACTTTTTTGGAAACTGGTACCTTCTTGCCTTTCTCATTCTTGGTCCGGAGGGTCGGGAGTCACATACCATTCGACTCAGCTTGCCGAAATTGGAAAATCTCTCTCTCTCATCAGTCACTGACATTGGCTGCCAGCAAAGTGATATTTAAAACAATATACCGTTCGACATTGATCTTATGTTTATATGACAATGATCCGACGTTGGTCCGACATAAGTCCAACATTGGTCTGATATCGGTCTGACATTGGTCCGATATCGGTCTGACATTGGTCCGATATCGGTCTGACATTGGTCCGATATCGGTCTGACATTGGTCCGATATGGGTCTGACATTGGTCCGATATCGGTCTGACATTGGTCCGATATCGGTCTGACATTGGCCCGATATCGGTCTGACATTGGTCCGACACAAGCCAAATATTAGCCCGACGTTGGTCCGACATCGGCCCGATGTCGGTCCAGCACTGCCCGATATTGGTCCGACGTTGGTCCAATCTTGGTTGGTCTTAGTTTTTCAATTTTCTTGCTTGTTTACTATCATTCAGTAAGTGAAATGATATTAGTGTTGATTTGATATTCGTTCAAAACGGTGATAGCTCAATACGGAAGGCTATCAGCTATCATCTGATTTCACTGAAATATTTCAGCTCAGCTTCTGGTTCCGGAATTACGGGTTGAAGAGTGCAGCCACACAGCAAATTCCCATATAAACCATTCCCTTATGCCAAATGTCTTAAAAATGCATGAATCGTCGAGATTTGATGTCAGCTCGAGAATTTTTTTTGGCCAAAATTGACTTTTTTGGAAACTGGTACCTTCTTGCCTTTCTCATTCTTGGTCCGGAGGGCCGGGAGTCACATACCATTCGGCTCAGCTTGACGAAATTGGAAAATATCTTTCTCTCTCTCACCAGTCACTGAAATTGACTGCCAGAGAAGTGTTGTTTAAAACAACATAACGTTCGACATTGATTTTATGTTTGTGTGACAATGATCCGATGTTGGTCCGACATAAGTCCAACATTAGTCCGATATCGGTCTGACATTGGTCTGATATCGGTCTGACATTGGTCCGATGTCGGTCTGACATTGGTCCGATATCGGTCTGACATTGGTCCGATATCGGTCTGACATCGGTCCGATATCGGTCTGACATTGATACGATATCGGTCAGACATTGGTCCGATATCGGTCTGACATTGGTCCGATATCGGTCTGACATTGGTCCGATATCGGTCTGACATTTGTCCGACACAAGCCAAATATTGGCCCGACGTTGGTCTGACATCGGCCCGATGTCGGTCCAGCACTGCCCGATATTGGTCCGACGTTGGTCCAATCTTGGTTGGTCTTAGTTTTTCAATTTCCTGGCTTGCTCACTATCATTCAGTAAGTGAAATAATATTAGTGCTGAATTGATATTCGTTCAAAACGGCGATAGCTCAATACGGAAGGCTATCAGCTATCATCTGATTTCACTGAAATATTTCAGCTCAGCTTCTGGTTCCGGAATTACGGGTTGAAGAGTGCAACCACACAGCGAATTCCCATATAAACAATTCCCATGTGCCATATGTCTTTAAAATGCATGAATCGCCGAGATTTGATGTCAGCTTGAGAATTTTTTTTGGCGAGAATTGACTTTTTTGTACGCTTCTTGCCTTTCTCATCCTTGGTCCGGAGTGTCGGGAGTCACATACCATTCGGCTCAGCTTGCCAAAATTGGAAATTCTCTCTCTTTCACCAGTCACTGACATTGACTGCCAGCGAAGTGATATTTAAAGCAACATACCGTTCATTCATATGACAATGATCCGATGTTGGTCCGACATAAGTCAAACATTGGTCCGATATCGGTCTGACATTTGTCCGATATCGGTCTGACATTGGTCCGATATCGGTCTGACATTGGTCCGATGTCGGTCTGACATTGGTCCGATATCGGTCTGACATTGGTCCGACACAAGCCAAAGATTGGCCCGACGTTGGTCTGACATCGGCCCGATGTCGGTCCAGCACTGCCCGATATTGGTCCGACGTTGGTCCAATCTTGGTTGGTCTTAGTTTTTCAATTTTCTTGCTTGCTTACTATCATTCAGTAAGTGAAATGATATTAGTGTTGATTTGATATTCGTTCAAAACGGTGATAGCTCAAAACGGAAATATATCAGCTATCATCTG
>NW_026683577.1:0-34721 GCF_030247195.1 Topomyia yanbarensis | reverse complement strand
AGAATTGAAGTTATTTCAATTAGTCTGATTGGATTCCGATGGAGCAGTGCTGCCAGGAACAGTTTACGTTGACGATGGAAAATGAATTATTCGTATATCTTCGTTATGTTACAATATTATTGCAAATTTATAAAAAATATAAATTTAGACTGTTTTTGGCTACATTTTCCACGCAATTGGACTATTGTAAATATTCTAGGAGAATTGTATTGAGTATTCGAAGATAAAAATTGAGCAGCTTCTAGCACTGCGAGGGAAGCACCTATCTTTATGAAAAAAGGCTTTTCGTGTTTCTTGACCCCACGGTTTTCAAGGAAAAATGGTTTTGAAACCGTGCATGCACTAGAAAAAAGTTGGGCATGAAAGGGTTGATTAATATTTGTTTACATCATTTCTTTGACACAGTTCTGTACGCTCGCTCAATAGAGTCCTTTCTGTATTTACAGTACTGCTTACTGAATTTGTTATTACGAGTGAAGATATTCTTTCTCTTAAACAATCCATTTGCCGATTCGCCATCTGCCGCTTGAGGGTCAGTTAGTCAGCTTTCTATTCACCTATCATACTCGTCCACACTGTCATCGCTGATGATGTTTTGGGGACACTATTTTATGTTTTTGTTTGTCCGATGGTCTTACGGGTCTTGCTTGTCATCTGCTTGTTTGCTGGTAGTACTGTGTGTTGGGTTAGAGGAACCAGACTCAGTCTTTATGGAGCAAGTATTCGGTGCTGCCTTAACAGCGGCTACTATTCATACGACGGATTGTGATATAATTAAAAATATTAAAGAGGCTAAATTTGAGTGCAGCACAAGATCTTCAATGGCGTGCCGTTCGATTTTATAACTGGCACGTAGGAATCTGTTCTTGATAGGTATGTAAGTGTGGTGTGTGTAGTGATAGTTCGATGTGTTTTGAATTGTGTAACAAGTGGGGAGGGAATAGGTCTTTCGAACTAGACCCTTACGATAAGAATACCGTCAGGAACACCTAAAAAAAATTTTACAAGTATCAGGTGTAACAAGTTTGCCTTTTTCCGTATTTTGTAATTGGTTCACTGGAGGTACGCGACGCTAAGTCGTGTAGTCGTACTTCTATCTTATCAGCTATTAATTCTATAACGTTTTCGATTCAAATCGACGCATTCCCAAAATAAAAATATTTTCACCAAATGATGAACAGTTATAAGCTTCATAGACATTAAAGCAATTCCAGTTTCGCTTCTTATTAAAAAATGACCCTAATCCATATTGCAGTAAACCCTTTCAAAACTGAACTCAATATGATTGGAAATTATGATTATGATTATGATTGATTTCAGAACTCTGGAATAAATTTCTATTGGAATGTTTTTAGGCAGGTATTTGATATTGATGTTATTAGACAAGACCAAGACCAAAAGATCAGTTACAGATCAGGATCGCATTCCCACAATTTTTCAAAGGTCCTCATGATGTTTCAAACAATAGGTTGTAATATTGAATTAAATCAGGCAGCATCAAAAAAATTTTAACTTCTATCCCATTATTTTTTTTTGATGAGGGGGGGGGGTGGTTAAACCCCAAAGCATCCTATTGGCTACACCACTGCTTGGAGTTATTCATTTCGCTTTTCATTTTCCGAGATACGTTTCAGATCTATCCGATGGTTATAAGTCAGATGAAAGATCAAGTTTCATCTAGACAACTTGGAATTGTTCGGTGGTTATTCTAGCGGTTGTAGATAGAAAAATGAAATACGAAATTCGCAATATCTCTTTTGATTATAGTCCGGTTTCAACATCAAATCTATAGTTTGTTGGAAATGTATTCGTAGAACCTTTCTAAAAATATATAAATTGTTCAGTTACGTTGTCAATTTCTGCAGAAAATTTAAAAAAACTGCAAGAAACGCGATTTTTGCACCTTTAAACATTCGTATCTTGGAAACTAAACATCAGAATCAAAAACCATTTAATAGCGTTCTGTCTGGGTGATAGGCCTTTCATTTAAAATCGGTTTGGATAAGATCGGTTCAGCCATTGCTGAGAAACACGAATGAGAGTTTGTCCATTATACACACACATCAACAAGAAGTTTCACATCGGTTAAAAATCCTGCGAGGTTGGCTGTGAGGGGATGCTAGTCCCGTTTCGGCATCTCCGGATCGGTTCACGTCTCGACGGGTTCCAACGTTGGTGATCGGTTACGCAGCGAGGGTTGGATAGCATGCTGACTCAACGTACGCAGGGGAGCCAACGGGCTCCGCGTAATGAAGAGGGACCAATGGACTCAAGGACAGCTAACAGCTAATGACAGTAACATTAATTCTGTCGGAGCTCTAGCGCAGCGGAGATACGAGCTTTAAGTTGGCAACACCAACAAGCAGTTTAACGTCGGTTAGAAAAGGAAAAAAAATCCTCCAAGGGTGGAAGTGAAGGGATGCGAGTTACGTTTTCGGTATCCCTGGATCGGTTCACGTCTCGGCGGGTTCCGATGTCGGCGATGATAATCGCCGGTGGACCGGTAACGTTGCAAGCTGTAAGCGGGTGAAAAAATAGAAAAAAATAAATAAAAATTTAAAAAATAAAAAAAATTAAAAAAAAGAATACAAAAAAAATAAAAAAAAAATATAAAAAATGAAAATAAAAGAAAAAAAATAAAAAAAACACCCACGCAGCGAATAGGCGCTGTCGAGGAGCCAAGGGGCTCTAAGAAAGAAAAGGTGCAAGAGCACAAGCCCCTCCCGAAATAATACTCAACGGTGGTCCCGGGAGGAAAAGGATACGGAGATACAGGAGGTTAAGGTTTAGTCGGTAGGCTTGCTGGAGAAAGAGCTGCAGCAAGAATCCGACAGTATCACGGCCAAGTCGGTAGTGATCTCTTTTGAAGATTCCCCCTCGATAAAATAAACACACACGCATAAACATTGTTCCAAATCGTCGAACTGAGTCGATTTGTATATAAGACTCGGTCCTCCGGGCTTCGGAAAAAATCTTGAAAGTTTGAGCGAATTCGATACATTTCTTTTCTAAGAAATGTAAAAAAACGATTTAATCCACCTATCAGTGAGATGAGACATTGCTTACACATATCACTGTTGCATCATTCATTAGTATACCGAGCTCACACGAAGTTGGCAAGCAACTAAATGTGAGATAAGCACAGTTTCGAGTCCTGCAAGAGTAACACTTCGAATAAACTGAATAAATTATAGAAAAATTAAAAAACAAATAAAATTAAAATAATTTTGACCATAAAACGGGTTGAATAATTAATATAAATAAAATTAATAAAATAAATAAATCAAATTAGCTCAAATGAAAACTAAACAATTTTAAAAAAGTTATAAAATTAATAGAGTAAATTAAATTGTTTTAAGTTAACAAACTGTCATCCAATAATAAAAAGAGCTGACTAGACCGAATTAATAAAATGAAGAAACTAACTGGGAAAAATTGACAATTTAATGAAATGATTAAAATAGACGAAACAAATAATGTGAACAAAACCAAAAAAAAATTAATTGAATGATTAATATGGATAATATTAACCCTTTCATATTAAATATTTTTCTAGCACGTATAGCGTTTCAAAACTGTGTTTCTTAAAAATGTAAAGAAACACGACAAACCTGGTGGTGAGGTCACCACCACCAGCAGCATCTGAACTCATTCAGTAAGAGCAGGAGGTGGAGAAGCAGCAGCGGCAGCAACAACAGCCAGAGCAGAGCGGGACGAATTGCACCCCACAGAAGCCGAAAGTAGTGGCAGCGAAGTAATTGGTGGAGGAGCTCCACAAGTTTGTGGATGCGAGAAACAATGTCCGTAAAGACTTTAAAGAGATGGTCATCAGAATCCGAAAGGCGCTACTGTCTGACGTGAATGAGTACGACACAGCAATGCGGAGGGCTGATGTAGCTCAGCGAGTATTGGCGTCGTCTAAGGCTACTATCTTCCTAGCCCCTCCGAAGCAGGGCAAGGAGAAGCAGATTGGTGTGGAGAACATGCTAGTTTCCGTGACTCCAAAGAGGACAAGATCCTCGCCAGGAGACGGAAGACGAGGCGCAAACGCTCGAGGATGCTGTGGCTGTTTCCGAAGAAAAACACGACACCCAATAGGGAGAAAGCTGGAGTACCGTTGCAGATCGGAAGGAGAAACACTGGAAGCATCAGAAGAAGAAAGAAGAGCGAAAAAGAGAGCAGAAGAAGGGAAGAAAACCTTCGGCTCGTCAGAAGGCGCCAAAAGGAGATGCATTGATCGGCGAAACGAACAATACGTCCTCCTACGCCGCTCTTCTCAAGAAAGTGAGAGCGGACCCAGAGCTAATGGAGTTGGGAGAGAACGTTGTTAGAACGAGGCGCACTCAGAAGGGCGAGATGATCTCCAAGCTGAAGAAGGATCTTTCCGTCAAGAACTAGACATACCGCGAGCTCGTTGCTAAATCATTGGGGTGCGAGCCATGTCGCAGGAAGCCGTAGTCGAGTGCAAGGGTCTAGATGAGATAACGACCGTTGAGGAACTGAAGAGTGCCCTGATCGACGAACTCAAACGGCAGCGATTCGACTACCGGTGGCCGTTGTCAACAAGCTGGCGGAGACCGGTAAGATAAAAGTCGCTGAGAGTCACTCCGCGAGTTTCCAAGCAGTTGGAGCGATGCTTCAGATGCCTTGACCTCGGACACCTAGCGAGGAACTGCAAGGGCCACGACAGGTCTGCACTGTGTAGAAATTGCGGAGAAAAGGGGCAGATTGCCAAAGACTGCACGAAGCAACCAAGGTACATGATGTGTAAACCGGAGGACGGAAACGACCACATGATGGGCGGCTTCAAATGCGCTGCGTGCATAAAGGCGAAGGCAGGCCAATGATGATGGAGATAACCCAGCTTAATCTCAATCATTGCGACACTGTACAGCAACTGTTGTGGCGATCGACAACAGAAACGAAGTGCGACGTTGCAATTATTGCAGAGCCGAATTGTTTTCCTCCTGATAACGGTAACTGGGTGGAGGGTAGTGCAGGGATGGCTGCAATACAAGTAATGGGCGGTTTCCCTGTCCAAGAGATGGTGGATAACACCCACGAAGGCTGCGTGATCGCCAGGATCAACGGCGTATTCATCTGTAGCTGCTATGCTCCAGAGCAGTACAATCGGATGCTGATCGCACTAACCGACTCGTTAGTCGGACGAAAGCCGGTTGTTATAGGAGGAAATTTGAACGCATGGGCCGTGGAGTGGGGTTGCGGACTGACCAACGCCAGAGGTTACAGCTTGTTGGAGGCCTTGGCGAAGCTGGATGTGAGACTGTGCAACGAAGGTTCCGCTACCACATTCCGTAAAGACAGCTGAGAATCCATCATCGACATAACATTCTGCAGTTCTTCGCTGATGGATAACATCAATTGACGAGTTAGTGAGCAGTACACACATAGTGACCACCAAGTGATCCACTACACCATTGGTCGGCGTAATTGTACGGTAACACCGAGAATGAAGACTGGTGAGCGGAAGTGGAAAATAAAGGTCTTCGACAAGGACCTTTTTGTGGAAACACTTCGTTGCTGACAATGTCATTCCAATTCCGAGTGCCGATGAGCTTTCGGAAACAGTAGCGAGGCCATGTGATGGCCGATGTCAATGCCGATGAAAATGGAGCCCAGGAACTACCGGCGTATTGGTGGAGTGATAGGCTCAGCTCCGAGCTGTCTGCCTAAAAGCCAGAAGACGCGTTCAGAGAGCAAGATCTGAGGCAATCAGAGAAGAGTGTAAGGAAACATTCCGGGCGGCCAGGACCGCTTTTAAACGCGAGATAGTGCTAAGCAAGTCCATCTGCTACAAGGAGCTGTGCAAAGAAATAGACGCCAACGCATGGGACAATGCTTACCGCGTCGTTATGGCCAGGATCAAGGGTCCAATGACGCCCGTCAAAATGTACGCCGACAAACTGAAAATTATCGTGGAGAGTCTTTTTCCGGATCACGGTCCAACCGCATGGCCTCCTACACCGTACGTTGATGCAGATGATGGAAATGCTGGTTTCCTACGATGAGCTCCTTATTGTGGCAAAATGGCTGAATGCGATGGTATCCCCAACGTGGCACTGAAGACTGTGATCCTGGCGTTTCCAGACATGTTCAGCATAGTCCTACAGCAATACCTGGGCGATGGCTATTTCCCGGATAGATTCAATATCCAGAAGCTGGTGTTGCTACCAAAACCAGGGAAACCACCAGCAGATCCAGCATCGCATCGGCCTATATGTCTGCTGGATACTCTCGTAGAGATCCTGGAAAGGGTCATCCTTAACAGGCTGACTACCTACGCTGAAAGTGAGAACGGACTATCGCAGAGGCAGTTCAGGTTCCGGAAAGGGATATCGACGGTAGACGCCATCCGCACACTCATCGTGAACGCGGCGAAAGCATTGAAGCAAGGGAGAAGGGGTAATCGCTAAAACGCCGTGGTAACGATAGACGTGAAGAACGTGTTCAACAATGCTAGTTGGGGGGCTATCGCTGTAGCGCTGCACAGAATGCGGGTTCCGAACTATCTGTGCAATGTTCTGAAAAGTTACTTCCAGAACTGAGTACTGGTCTACGAAACGAACATGGGGCAAAGGTCGATTAGGGTCACGGCGGGAGTACCTCAGGGCTCCATAGTCGGCCCAACGCTCTGGAATATTATGTACAATGGAGTGTTAACACTGGAACCGAGATCGTCGTCTTTGCAGATGATGTTATCCTGACGATAACGGGCGATACCCTTGAGAAGGTGGAGATATTGAGGGCACAGACAATAGGAATCGTGGAAACCTAGATGGCTAACGTCAAGTTGTAGCTGGCTCACCACAAGGCTGAGGTAGTGCTGGTCAGCAACTGTAAAAAAATCTAGCTTGTTGAGATCAGCGTCGGAGGACAATCCAACCCATCGATGCGTGCGCTAAAGCACCGGGGTGTGATGGTCGACGATCGGTGTCGACTATGTATGTGACAATGCTGCGAGGATAACTAACGCATTGGCATGGATTATGCCATATCACGGAGGAACAAGAGGCAGCACGAGACGTCTCCTGGCGGGTGTCTCATCCTCAATACTGAGGTACAGCGTACCGGCCTGGGTTGCTGCGCTGAACTCAAAGCGGAACCGGACGAAGTTGACAAGCTCGTTTCGTCTAATAGCTGTTCGTGTCGCGAGTGCGTACAGAACGATTTCTAATTGCCGGGATGATCCCCATCTGCATCACTCTGGCTGAGGACTTGGAATACTACCAGCGGAGAACATACACGTAATGCAAGGAGATTGGTCCGAGCGGACTTGTTGGCTAAGTGGCAGCAAGAGTGGGATAATGCGAAGAAAGGAAGGTGGACCCACCGACTCATCCCAAATGTGTCTGCTTGGGTACATAGGAAGCATGGAGAGGTGAACTTCCATTTGACGCAGTTTTTGACCAGGCATGGATGCTTCCGGAAATACCTCCATCGCTTTGGACACGCTTCGTCACCCCTTTGCCCGGAGTGTGTGAACGTGCAAGAGACACCGGAACACGTGGTCTTCGAACGCCCTAAGTTCGAAGAAGTCTGAAGGGCCTGATATAATAATGGACAGTATCGTCGAAGGGATGTGCCGTGATGAGCATACCTGGTACGCTGTCAACAGAGTGGTTACGAGTATACTCTCCGAGATACAGAGGAAGTGGCAAGAGAACACCGCCGTGGAAACCACAAATCGAGTTTCGCCGGGAAACTCTCCGACGGTATAGGCTGGGTCCACCGGCGGGGACCAGTCGAGTAGTACGCGATGTAGCAGCGATATTGGGGTCATCGGGGCGCCAGCGAATCCGACGTAAGACTTCACCGGAATCGCCGGACCGGCTTCGACACCCTAGCGGGTAGCTCATGAGTAGGCTAGAAGCACCGCCGGGAATCGCTGGATGGACCTCAGCATATACTGGCTGGCCCGTTAAGTATGCTAGATCCACTGCCGGGGACTAAACCGAATAGACGGAGCGGGGAGGTAAATGGCTCACAGAAAGGTACATCGATATCGGAAGCAATCTACCGCCTGGGAATTCTCGGTAGGGTAGATTTGCTACCGTGGACTACCCGACATAATTGTGACGAAAAGTAGAGCTAATTGGCTCACGAAACAAACACCGGAGTAGAATAATATCCGAGTTGATCTCGATAAAGCTGGGAGTTAAATGGCTCAAGGAAGCGGGTATCGGTTTCGGGGGAAATTCCTCCGTCGGGGAACTATCGGTCGGAGTAGCGTGAGTTCACCGTTGGGGATTATCTATGTAGATCGTGATAAGGCCGGATGCTGAATGACTCACGGAGACTTGAGCTAAAAGCACCTGAACGGCTCACGGGGACGAGAGCTAATCGGCGACGTAATAGATGAAGACTAAAAGCGAGAGAAGAGTCGAGAGTTAAATAGAAGCTCATAGGTCAAGCCACTTCATGAACCAAGTGAGGCTCCGAGATAGAGCAGAAGAAAGAGGTGCGACGAAAGCACAACGATCCCCCCACGAAGTAATACATTGTCGTAGTTCCGTGTGGAAGAAGGGCGAAAAAAGTAAGGATTGCTTTTAGGGGTTAGGCACGAACGTGAGTCGTGAGTCCCACACAGTGCCAATATACTACATGCCAGGTTTTTGAAGCTTTTTAAAACTTATTATAAAAAAACACACACACCACCAGCAGTCGCGGGACGTCAGGGCACCAGCGAACCGGACGCCTAGCTCCACCGGAATCGCCGAACTGACCTCGACACCTGGCTGGTTTCGGGAAAACTTCTCTCGTCGGGGAATTCTCCGTCGGAGTAGGCTAGGTCCACGACGCGTCGTGGACTAGACCGAATAGTTCGCGAACAAGTCGAGAGCTCAACGAGTAAACGGCGCTGGATGGAACGAGAAGGGTGTTGCGGTGCTAACTGGCACAAGGGAGCCGAGTCGTGGTGCTGAATGGCATAAGGGAGCCCAAGGGCTCGGTGAATTAGACAATCTGAAGTTTGCCGTCCAGATTGTCTTCGTAGGGGAGGAGCACTAAGTCTCGACTCACAGCCTGCTTTGCGACTGCCATGCAGAAATTGCCAGTCTGTGTGGATAGTGGAGAACTGGTGGTGTGTTGAGGAGTGGCCATGTAAGCCTACTGAAGGAACTAACTACTAAGTAGTTGAATTAGAGTGGGTGTTATGCACATAAAAACCCCTCCCCGAAGTAATGCCGTAAGGTAGTGCCGGGGAGAAATCAGATTCTGGGCAAGATCAGGGCATATGAGACTCGGCTCTCCGGGCTTCGGAAAATAATTTCATAGTTTGAGCGAATCCTATACATTTCTTATGTAAGAAATATAAAACGATAAGGAACGGGTAGACCGAATTGGACCTGTGCTGAGGTAATTCGGACCTTTGATACACCTTTGCGCAGAAACGTTTACACACAATGCGGTTAAAGATCAAAAAAGTCGCATTAGAAAAATGTGCGCTATTGATCAGGCTTTCAGGAATCAATGGTTAATAATCTCTTAATAGATCCGAATTGGCCCAGTTCCCCCGACCAACACGGGGCCAGTGAGACACCTAAAATGACGGATACCGAGTGATGTCTCGGGAAGTAAGCACGCAAGCTTTGGTTTGCTGACAAGAAAGCGAACACGAACTCTTGGTTTTGGTTAAATCAGAATTAGCATTAACCTTCCGGAAGTCGCGCTAGTACACTGAGTGCACGCTGCTCTGGAAATCTAGCGAAATTGTCTTAGAGCACCAGCGGCTGCTCGTTCAGAGGGCCATTTGCGCGACTTCCGGAGGGTTAACACTAGGACTGTTTGTGTTTCTATACTTCGTGACATTGTTTCATGGCATCCCTTTTGCATGGCATCCCTTTTGCATACTGTGTACCAATGATACTTGTCGATTCTGTAAACAAATTGCACTCTACGGAAAGGCATATACCGTTTAATAAAAAAAAATCTTCTCTTCTGGTATAAAACTCGAACTCCTGTATCCGTTTACTCAGGTAACTACAATGAATGTATATGTTCGTCCTTCCATGGACATCCTAAAATCTACTATTAGAACATGAGAGGACTGCGCACAAAAATTGATGAGCTGTCCGTCGCTGCTTCAGATGTTGACCATGATGTTATTGTTCTGACCGAAACGTGGCTGAATGATCAAATCAACTCGCTCCAATTATTTGGCTCAAAGTACTCGGTATATGGCAGCGATCGTGATACTAATAGTGCAGGGAAGAAAAGTGGTGGTGGTGTGCTAATTGCAGTCCCTAACCGACTCTCATCCAAACACAAAAATGATACTCACAATCTCGAATAACTTTGGGTAAATATTCGTGACCCCTACACTAATTTCTGTGTGGGTGTAGTATATATTCCCCTCGATTCCGCAAGTGATGTAGAAATTATTCAGAAGCACACAGTATCCGCAATTGACATCGCAAGTTTCATTGAACCCAACACGACACATCTACTACATATTTGTTGATTATAACCAACCTGGACTTCTTTGGAAGAGTACGCCCTCCGGGTATGCCTTTCCAGACCGTTCTGAATCAACCATTTCGAGGGGGATCAATCAGGTCTTCACATTCAAATATCTCGGGGTCTGATTTGACTCTAAAGGTACCTGGGGATGTCACATTAGGTATCTGAAACAGAAATGCCAACAAAGGATCAATTTTCTCCGCAGAATAACTGGAACATGGTGGGGGGCCGCCCCACGAGATCTGATCAGGTTATACCAAACAATGATATTGTCGGTGATGGAGTACAGGTGTTTCTGTTTCCGGTCCGCTGCGAACATACACTTCATCAAACTGGAGAGAATCCAGTATCGTTGCTTGCGCATTGCCTTGGGTTGCATGCACTAGACCCATACGATGAGTCTCGAAGTGCTGGCGGGCGTTCTTCCGCTAAAAAATCGATTTTGGGAATTCTCATATCGATTGCTCATCCGATGCGACATTTTGAACCCGTTGGTGATTGAAAACTTCGAGAGGCTCGTCGAACTTAATTCTCAATCCCGATTTATGGCCTTGTACTTCGACTACAGAACATCAATCCTTCTTCGTACAATCCCAACCTTGTCCATTTCCTAAATACTTCTGATTCTACTGTGTTCTTCGACACATCTATGAAGGAAGAGATTCGTAGAATCACGGATCATATACGCCCGCAAGTGATCCACAATATATTTTATGATAAATTCCGAGAAGTCGACTGTGACAAAATGTTCTACACTACATGGATCAAATCTCGATGGGTCCACTGGCTTCGGTATCTTCAATGATAATGTCACCGATTCATTCAAGCTCAATGATCCTGCTTCAGTTTACATCGCAGAATTATCTGCTATTCAGTACACCCTTAGGATCATCGACACATTGCCCACAGATCACTACTTCATCATTTCGGACAGTCTCAGCTCTATCGAGGCTCTTCGTGCGGTGAAGCCTAAAAAGCAATTCCCGTATTTTCTGGGGAAGATACGGGAGTCTCTGCGCAAGTTATGTGAAAAATCTTACCAGATTACCTTTGTTTGGGTCCCCTTTTATTGCTCTATCCCGGGCAATGAAAAGGCCGACTCTTTAGCAAAGGTGGGCGCATTAAATGGTGACATATACGAAAGACCAATCTGCGTCGACGATTTTTTTAGTATATGCTGTCAGAGGACACTCAACAGTTGGCAAAAATTGTGGAGCAATGGGGAACTTGGACGATGGCTACATTCGATTATCTCAAAGGTATCAACGAAGCCTTGGTTCAGGGTGGGGGATGGATGTGGGTCGAGATTTCATACTTGTAATGTCCCGGCTTATGTCCAATCACTACAAAATGGATGCGCATTTGCGGCGTATTGGGCTCACAGAGAGTAGTCGGTGCGCTTGTAATGAAGGTTATCACGACATCGATCACGTTGTCTGGACGTGCGCTGGGTATTGTGGCGCCAGATCGCAGTTAAAGAATTCCTTCCGGGCCTGAGGTAGACCACCCAGTTCGGGATATCCTGGCAAGTCGCGATTTTCCCTATATGTCTCTCATCTACCTTTTTATTAAATCGACAAATATCCTAATCTAGCCCATATCCTTTATTTCTCGTTCTTAGAGTTCCCTGTCCTTCCTTTTGGAGCACCAGAGTGACACTATGTGACTACCGTCACCTTTACCAAGCCTACAAAAATGAAGCCCAAGCGAGACCAGGTCGATGGTCTGATCACTCTTGAAGGATTCTCCGCCGTCAACCCGATCCTAGGCATCTACCATCTACCAGCCTGAGGCTCTAACTCATGTCACTATTCTTCTCTTTGCCTGAATGTTGCAATTCTTGTTCTTCTTTCCCCGTCATCGTGCTCGCCTACTCCCCCATGTTCCTAATACAACTCCTGCTGCAGTTACAAAAACCAATTTGTATTATATTCCTAGTTTTAAGATAGCCTTAAACCTTTTCATTTTTTTTCTCGTTTCCCATCTTGTATATCTAATTGTATTCCTAGTTTTAGGATATCTGTGAAATTTCTTATAAAAATTTGTTCCCCTTCTTTTATATTAATCTACATTCCTAGTCTTAAGATAGCTGTAAAAATGTTTTTGTGAAAAATAATTATTGTTCAATCTTGTATATCGAATCGTATTTTTAGTTTAAGATAGTTGTAAAAAAATGTTCCTCTCAAAATTAAAAAATATTTGTGCATTGTAACCTTTTAGTTTTAAAATATTCAAAATGTAAAAAAAAATATTTGGCGCCGCCAAGCTAACGCATTTATGCCTATTAAATAAACGAACTGAATAAAAACAAACATTTCGAGGGCGGGTACTATCTTTACAATCCTTATAATTCATACTTTTTACAGGAATACAATTTTCTTATTGAATGAAATTCTAAATGACATTTCAAATAAAAACGCTCGCATCAAAAAATTTCGAAGATGCAGTAGTTTTCGAGATATTGTAAATCTTGTTTCAACAATACGATTATTTTGTTTTAATGCGATCTTTTTGTAAGTTATTTGCGTTTATCCATCAACAACAATAGGTTTTTCAAAATGCTCCTAAAACTTTCCGTAACTTTCTTTTTGAAATCAAGGCGATATTGTAAACCATTGAAAAGTTACATGTAAACAATAAAAATATTTTTTTTTTATTTTCGATAACCAGGTTTTAACCAGAGTTAAAAATATTCAAATTCATTGAATGAAAATTGATCATATTCAGCCACATTCATTTTCAATATTCAGTGACGCAGCTGAAAACGTCAAACGAACAAACCGCCCATTCATCCATACACATTTTCATTCGTCTCCGATTATTACACGAAGCGACCGTGCAGCAACGAATCAAACGCATCATAGTAAGCCCTGGCACAATGTATGCGATGTTGATTGTTGTTTCATATGCTTTACCAGTATCTGAAAACATTTTCCTTGATAATTAGTGAAATGAATATATAAATGAATATATAATATACGATATTCAACTGAATGAATAACATGGATATTTGAATGAATATTTTTTCTATTCACCGCGAGTCGCATAAGGTTCATTTTCAGCCGTCAAAATATAGCTTCGATTTTTTGTAACTCTGGTTTTAACCTTAAGGTCAATCACCTCTTCGGGTTAGAAAAATCTCTTATGAAAAATTTCTAACCCTATGTGCGGGGTCGGGACTCGAACCCAGGTGCGCTGCGTACAAGGCAATCGATTTACAGATTACGCTACGCCCACCGCAATTGAAATATGATTCAACTTCATAAAGCATTTTTAGTGGATATATGTCTACTAGTATTTCGCACCGTCACGCCTTACTCAACCCAATGTACATCCAGCTAGGTTAAGTGTTCACTTCTATGTTGACATCGATTAAATGAACGAGGAAAAAAGGTATTTTCCCACGTGTGCGACCAACCGAACGACCGACGGTAGGTGCTGCAACCGGTTCGAAATCGCTGCATTAATCGGATCGTTCAACTTAATCAACAAGCAGTTATAAAGTATGTAACCACCTTCTACCGCATGAGGCTGCCTGGGCTAGCATGGTGAGAAAATGCAACAAAATCTTTATATTGCCAGTTACTTTTTTTAGCTGCCACCGACGAAGCTGAGAACGCTAAGGGTGTCGATAATAATCACACGTTACTACAATTGCATAACTGCAGCATTACAGAAGAAAGACCAGCCGCTCGGAAATATCAGCTTTTATGCAGCGAACCAATAAATATATGTATAGAGACCCTTTATCATACGCTTAGTTTTTGACCCAATTCATGGTAGCTTTTCTGATATTCTCGACTTCTTCAACGTGGGAGCTTTCAAACTGCTGCACAGGGGAAAGAAAATATTGGAAATAATACTACTGTGACATAAATTTTACGGCAAACAGACAGCTCGGAACAGAAAGCTATACCAGCCAGAAACAAATGGCACAAACGTGCCCTCGTATGGTCCTCACAGCGGACAACCATACAGTGAAAGCTGTCAAGAATTTACACCAGGAATCACATTCATCTTCCTGGGAGATTTCTTTCGAATGGGTTTGCGTGAAATTTTCTCCGAACCAGGAACGATGGCAAAGAATCCACCAGCACTAAATGTAGGTGAAAGCCGTGTACGTGATGCATCTTCGCGGATCACAGACAGCTGTGCTGGCTAGGGCGGCGTCGTACGACTAAACTCACTCACTGCCGGTGGTGTATATCTCAATCTTGTGTTGCTCGCTCATGCACCTACCGAACTACTGGCGAATGGATTGCATCTGATGCAACGGATTTACGACTCGCCGCCGTCCCGCTGTAGCCGTTTTATGGCGAACCGGTTTACGAGAGCAAATTTAAGGCGGCAAATTTGTGAGACACGTTTTATGGCAAAACTGTATATGATATTATTTGAAGAAGAAAGAAAATCCTGCAGATGTTTCAGGCTATCTTGTTTTATGATTGAATAACAAATAAAACTGTCAGCTTATAATTATGCACTAAATCTGATCCAAGTTCTAATCTATATTTTTTCTTTCTCTCTCGCTCTCTCTCTTGCAGGTATGTTCATCATTTGCTTCATTAACATCGTTGGTAAGAGACTGCACCAAAATTAATAAAACCCGGCGTTAATTTTAGAGTCCATTAAAGCAACATGTTCTATTTCCATAAAGGAACTGTATCTTACAGTACAGTTCAGATTTGAAACCAGTTTGTGCAACGCTAACTAAAGCAATAAACGTCCTATTATCAATAGCTTTTCTGTAGGTGGTGAGGAATCGATTATGATAAACAGCACTATTAAACTAATTTCAATCTCTGGTCGTGGCAATACAACCTGTCAATGGGGGTACAAATGTCCTTGAACAGCTCATCAACGATTCGTAGGAGGAATTATTCATCAATTTGCATACTTGTGATATACAAAGAGATGACAGATGGCTACTCGAATGGTGAATGTTAAAAGTTTGTCATGGCGAATCAATGTACCACCTTGTGCTGATGACGGCATCGTAGTAGTGGGATGATTTTCAAGATTTTTCCGAATAATCATACGATTGTTGTTAAGGTAGTTACTGCTGCTCAGTTACCTTCAAACTACTTTAGGGGAGGTTTCATTCAAATGATCAAAAAGTAAGCAACATTTTGAAAAGAGATAAAACGGAACAGTTGTAGTATTCAAAAAGCTTATATTTTCGTCTTCATTTATAAATCTTTTCAAGACGAAAAGAACAAAATGGCACCCGTGGTGACGTTCTGCCTAAGGTTAGGAGCGCGTGGAATCCCAAAACTGCGTGCAGCCTGCTGGCTCAGGATCGATCTGAAATACAAAACTAATAATAAGGCTCTAAAGTAAACTAATTTTTTGGAGGAATGACCTAAGAATGGGTAAACAGCTTCAAATTTTACGTAATGGTGCGATCTCAAATTTTGAGATCGATTTTTTGCCCTCTTTCCACTTTAACGGACCACTCCAAGATCAACTGTGGATATTTACTTACTGTGCATAATGATTTTTTCCGCTGTCTGTATGACGAGTACCATATTAAACTCGTTTCTATACCTAAAACAAAGCATAGAGTGTATTTTAGAATGAATATAAAATCAACATATTCATTCGTTTTTATGATTTCCTGTCCAGAAAACTAGAGGCTTGGTAGATACCCGAACGGCATGGCGTTATCTAGCGCAGTAATATTCTGGACATTTTATCTTGAGTACTACCTAATACATAGCACTCAACTCACCTTGATCACTTTGTGACATCCAGAGAAACCTCGTTTATCCGAGAGAATCCACAAAAAAGACCCTTGAATCGACTTTTCCTATCCCAAAGTTTTAGGAAAGTAAACTTTTGTTTACGTTCACATCGGCAACACTATATAATTTGCTGAATTTTACGAGCATAGTGTAAATATTGTTGAAATGTGGTCAGAATTCAATATTGATTATTATAAGACATAAATATTACAATATTATAAAGCATGTATGTAAACCAATGCTTGGATATACTTATATGTGCGTTTTGATTTGCAAAAAAAATTACGAGCATTTTTACAAGTTTTCATTCAATAAATGAATGAAACAAGCTGGCATAATTGACCAATTATAGTTGTTCCATTGTTACAGTGTGAAGACGCGTTGCATAAAATTGTATTCCATGGCCATCTACCAATAGTTTCGCTTGTTTGTTAACACACTTTTATTGCTGTCAAACGTTTTATCTAGCGAGCTAATTCAAAAGGAATTATATCTATTTTGGGAAACCGAAGCGATTAAAAATGAATAAATGCATTTGTTTGTACTTGCAATTCTAGTAGAACCAAATGTTCTATAATAAAAGAGGATTCTAATGGTTGTATATAATCGTAAAATATATCTGATGCTAACGTCATTTTACCAAAAGTACATTTGCAATGAATGCAGTTGACAATATGGACTTCGTAAATTTGTGATACTATAGAACGAAGAACACATATTTTCTACATTCCGTTTAGGAATTGATTGTAACCGACCTAGGGAAATAATAACCGCGCGTCCGCTTGCCGGCGATGGTTTGTGAAGAATATTTTGCAGGCGGTGGTAGCAGTAATGCGTTACGCTTGTTTTTCTCAGCGCTATTAGACTGAGACATGCAGGTACTGATTTAGTATTATTCTGTTGTAACAGATTTGGCATGATACACATCAAATATTGTAAAAATACACAACAGTTTTTAGTGAAAACGGTTTTGAAACTCAGTACTTGAAACCGAAGAATGTTCTTGCATCCTGAGCGTACGCGAGAGCTGTATAATTTCGAACAAGTTCTTCAACTATAGTTTGATCGACGCATACCTGCCAAAGAACGACACATCTAATCAGATGAAAAATGACCTTTATAAGCGCGTAGAAAAGGCCTTCGAAAAGAAAATAAAACATAACATGAAACTCATACTCGGAGTGGCAAATGGAAAGGTCTACCACAGAGAACAGACGTCCATCTTCAGCATTCAACTTGTGTAAAATCTCTAACGGTTTCGAAGGTAGTTAGGATATCCAAACCAGGTGCGCTACTGCCGTCATGTTTTCTTGTGGCTGACTTCGACAGAATTGACAGCGGTTATTCCTCTACCCAGTCAAACTAGACCGGAACCGGTTCGGACTTCCAGCATGAATTCCAGCTCAAATGCATCAACCGATAGAGTCGGAATCGGTTGTTTTCTTTGAGCAAGATTCCATACTGAATCTATTCAGGATTTCTAACCGGCTCCGGAATGGATTTGACGGATAGTTGGGATAGGTTGGTGTGGCGGCGCTAGTGTTTATCGTATATTAATTCAAATGTTTACACACGTTTTTTAAATATTTTTGTTCGATCATGGATGTCTGTTCTCTGTGGGTCTACACTGAAGATGCCAAGATATTGAAAAGGAAAGTCTCCACTAAACCACATACGATAAAGTAAACGTCAATATCGCAACAGCCAAAGAAATGATACTACAGAATATTCGGACGCACACCAGGAGACATCAAACTGGTGAAACGTGTTTTCAAAACAAATATGTTTTGATACGCGGTTGGTATTTATTTGGTGTCATCAATATTAGTATCTTACGAAAACCGATCGCAATAGAACTATGTGCTTCGTAGCACAGTAGCTATTGACTCGGGATGCTGCTGAAGAATTTGCTCAAAAGCTCAACGAACGAATAGAAGAACGACCTGAAGATTCGAATGCTTGCTGCGGCCAAAAAGGCCACGATATTTTGAAGTGACATCAGTCGGGAAAAGACTTTACCTGTATATAAAACGAAGGTTCCACGAAAAAGATTTTAGGAAATCCGAGAGCAACTTTACCTATAATGACGTGGAAAATTTTTACGAGACAATTATCAGCACGAAGAAAAAAGCTCTGTGATACAAGGTATGATTGGGATGAGAAAACTGTTGATAGATTGTACAAAATGTAAGTAGGGGTTTGCCCGCTACTCGGGTTCTTATTTGCCCGGCGTACCCTTCTTTTCAGGGCGGCCTAGGTGCCTCTACGGAATTTCGGATTTTCGTAACAACAAAAAAGGGTAAACAAAACAAAATAAATTACTAAATTTACCGACTTTATTGTCCTCAAACTCTCCACTTCACAGCTGCTTCTGGCGGCTCACTGCTGCGGGCGGAAAGGCGGGCGGTTTCCTCCGACCGGCCGGGACAACAACGGCCGCGTTCTCCTTTGGTCGTTGGCTGCTCCGGCAGCGGTCCTTGGCGTTTAGCTAGGGAGGTAAGCTTGACTCCTTTGTTGGAACCTCCCTAGCGACGTTGGCGACGAATCGCCGGATTGTCTACTCGCCGTAAACGATCCCGGAAGTTACCGCAGTAAACTTCCCAGGGGCAACCTTTGTCCGCCCTGCTTCGTTCTCCTTGGCTATTAGCTATAGAGCTAGGCTCGTTCGACTTATCCTCTATAGCGAGAACGGTTGATGTTCGGTTCCTTGTTAATTAGCCGGGGTAGCGAAAGAACTCCTTTGCAATTAGCTAACCCCTTTTGGCGAACCGACACCACACTATGCACTGTGCCCGAACCACAAACTGGCACTTTTCGACAGGGATTTTACTGTCACACGCGCGCACTAAACTCCACAGTTACGGTGGCGCAAAACTGTCCCGAAAGCAAAATACTCTGGACGTCTGTTCTTTTTCGTGGTCCGTCACTTTCCATTCCACCAAAACAAACACCATCACCACAAAACTGCACCGCCGCATAACTGTCAACTCCTTTGCAGCATAAACAGCAACCAATATAACAGCAAGAGGAGCGCGGTAACCTACCTAGGCCCTATGTTAGTTATTGACAAATGTTTAACAAAAATTATCCAACCTAGCTGCACGAATAAAACCGTTCACATACGCGTAAATGAACAAAATTTACAAGAAAAAATGAACGGTACCAAACAGCGGTGAGCATAATTACACATGTAAACAAATACACTCTACGGATTGTATACCCAATAAATGGTATATTTCCACCCAGTGCTAAATTGTTACCCTGACGGGTTACAAAGAGTAACTGCCAGGTGGAGGAGAAGGAATCAGTTATAAAATTTTTGGATTTGGAGATTAGAACCTCGCCCGATTCCAACTCAAACATATACTATTTGTTCAGTCACTCTTGAATATTATATTTTTATCTTCCTCCACCGTATAAAAATTCAAACTTCGAAACAGATGTCAAAGCAGTTGCAAATGCACATTATACCTATCCTCCAGAAGGACAAAGTTCTACTGTCTCTTTGAATGTATGGGTCGAACTATTGGTCTCGCTCTATAATACCGTTACTCATTACTTTGATTTGCATGTTGCTACGCAATACTCAAATTAGAGGAAATAATATATTTATTGTGTTCCTACCGTGTTTGTTGCTGTACATGTTATAAACATTTGTGAAAAGAGACTTTTTCAAATGAAGCTCTCGATTATTGCTTGGTATTTCTAGTCAAAACAATCAAAGTAACCAGTGTTCCTAAAATACTTTCACCGTCAACATATTTTCTTCCATTGAAGTGGTCCCTTAAGCCTTCACTAAAAATAGTGTATACAAAGAATTTATAGACTTTATAGGTCATTCCTCCAATTAAAAATGTTCTCTTTCGAGCGGTCAAAAGATGAAGTCTTTAAACCGGACCGTTTTCAAATGAGATCGTAGTATGAAATGTTGAAAAATCATGTATTGAGACAAAGGCTTTTAAAGTTTTGAGAACACTTTCGATGAATTACTTCGTGGTAAAATGTCAATATTTTGGAACAATTTCATGGAATTGTGGGTCTTGGACATCACTGATTTCGAATCTGAAGTCAGTTTTTCGGGATTCAAAATGGCCGATCCAATATGGCGGACTTCCATTAAAAGATAAGTGGTATTTCAGTTTGTCATGGCGAATCAATGTACCACCTTGTGCTGATGACGGCATCGTAGTAGTGGGATGATTTTCAAGATTTTTCCGAATAATCATACGATTGTTGTTAAGGTAGTTACTGCTGCTCAGTTACCTTCAAACTACTTTAGGGGAGGTTTCATTCAAATGATCAAAAAGTAAGCAACATTTTGAAAAGAGATAAAACGGAACAGTTGTAGTATTCAAAAAGCTTATATTTTCGTCTTCATTTATAAATCTTTTCAAGACGAAAAGAACAAAATGGCACCCGTGGTGACGTTCTGCCTAAGGTTAGGAGCGCGTGGAATCCCAAAACTGCGTGCAGCCTGCTGGCTCAGGATCGATCTGAAATACAAAACTAATAATAAGGCTCTAAAGTAAACTAATTTTTTGGAGGAATGACCTAAGAATGGGTAAACAGCTTCAAATTTTACGTAATGGTGCGATCTCAAATTTTGAGATCGATTTTTTGCCCTCTTTCCACTTTAACGGACCACTCCAAGATCAACTGTGGATATTTACTTACTGTGCATAATGATTTTTTCCGCTGTCTGTATGACGAGTACCATATTAAACTCGTTTCTATACCTAAAACAAAGCATAGAGTGTATTTTAGAATGAATATAAAATCAACATATTCATTCGTTTTTATGATTTCCTGTCCAGAAAACTAGAGGCTTGGTAGATACCCGAACGGCATGGCGTTATCTAGCGCAGTAATATTCTGGACATTTTATCTTGAGTACTACCTAATACATAGCACTCAACTCACCTTGATCACTTTGTGACATCCAGAGAAACCTCGTTTATCCGAGAGAATCCACAAAAAAGACCCTTGAATCGACTTTTCCTATCCCAAAGTTTTAGGAAAGTAAACTTTTGTTTACGTTCACATCGGCAACACTATATAATTTGCTGAATTTTACGAGCATAGTGTAAATATTGTTGAAATGTGGTCAGAATTCAATATTGATTATTATAAGACATAAATATTACAATATTATAAAGCATGTATGTAAACCAATGCTTGGATATACTTATATGTGCGTTTTGATTTGCAAAAAAAATTACGAGCATTTTTACAAGTTTTCATTCAATAAATGAATGAAACAAGCTGGCATAATTGACCAATTATAGTTGTTCCATTGTTACAGTGTGAAGACGCGTTGCATAAAATTGTATTCCATGGCCATCTACCAATAGTTTCGCTTGTTTGTTAACACACTTTTATTGCTGTCAAACGTTTTATCTAGCGAGCTAATTCAAAAGGAATTATATCTATTTTGGGAAACCGAAGCGATTAAAAATGAATAAATGCATTTGTTTGTACTTGCAATTCTAGTAGAACCAAATGTTCTATAATAAAAGAGGATTCTAATGGTTGTATATAATCGTAAAATATATCTGATGCTAACGTCATTTTACCAAAAGTACATTTGCAATGAATGCAGTTGACAATATGGACTTCGTAAATTTGTGATACTATAGAACGAAGAACACATATTTTCTACATTCCGTTTAGGAATTGATTGTAACCGACCTAGGGAAATAATAACCGCGCGTCCGCTTGCCGGCGATGGTTTGTGAAGAATATTTTGCAGGCGGTGGTAGCAGTAATGCGTTACGCTTGTTTTTCTCAGCGCTATTAGACTGAGACATGCAGGTACTGATTTAGTATTATTCTGTTGTAACAGATTTGGCATGATACACATCAAATATTGTAAAAATACACAACAGTTTTTAGTGAAAACGGTTTTGAAACTCAGTACTTGAAACCGAAGAATGTTCTTGCATCCTGAGCGTACGCGAGAGCTGTATAATTTCGAACAAGTTCTTCAACTATAGTTTGATCGACGCATACCTGCCAAAGAACGACACATCTAATCAGATGAAAAATGACCTTTATAAGCGCGTAGAAAAGGCCTTCGAAAAGAAAATAAAACATAACATGAAACTCATACTCGGAGTGGCAAATGGAAAGGTCTACCACAGAGAACAGACGTCCATCTTCAGCATTCAACTTGTGTAAAATCTCTAACGGTTTCGAAGGTAGTTAGGATATCCAAACCAGGTGCGCTACTGCCGTCATGTTTTCTTGTGGCTGACTTCGACAGAATTGACAGCGGTTATTCCTCTACCCAGTCAAACTAGACCGGAACCGGTTCGGACTTCCAGCATGAATTCCAGCTCAAATGCATCAACCGATAGAGTCGGAATCGGTTGTTTTCTTTGAGCAAGATTCCATACTGAATCTATTCAGGATTTCTAACCGGCTCCGGAATGGATTTGACGGATAGTTGGGATAGGTTGGTGTGGCGGCGCTAGTGTTTATCGTATATTAATTCAAATGTTTACACACGTTTTTTAAATATTTTTGTTCGATCATGGATGTCTGTTCTCTGTGGGTCTACACTGAAGATGCCAAGATATTGAAAAGGAAAGTCTCCACTAAACCACATACGATAAAGTAAACGTCAATATCGCAACAGCCAAAGAAATGATACTACAGAATATTCGGACGCACACCAGGAGACATCAAACTGGTGAAACGTGTTTTCAAAACAAATATGTTTTGATACGCGGTTGGTATTTATTTGGTGTCATCAATATTAGTATCTTACGAAAACCGATCGCAATAGAACTATGTGCTTCGTAGCACAGTAGCTATTGACTCGGGATGCTGCTGAAGAATTTGCTCAAAAGCTCAACGAACGAATAGAAGAACGACCTGAAGATTCGAATGCTTGCTGCGGCCAAAAAGGCCACGATATTTTGAAGTGACATCAGTCGGGAAAAGACTTTACCTGTATATAAAACGAAGGTTCCACGAAAAAGATTTTAGGAAATCCGAGAGCAACTTTACCTATAATGACGTGGAAAATTTTTACGAGACAATTATCAGCACGAAGAAAAAAGCTCTGTGATACAAGGTATGATTGGGATGAGAAAACTGTTGATAGATTGTACAAAATGTAAGTAGGGGTTTGCCCGCTACTCGGGTTCTTATTTGCCCGGCGTACCCTTCTTTTCAGGGCGGCCTAGGTGCCTCTACGGAATTTCGGATTTTCGTAACAACAAAAAAGGGTAAACAAAACAAAATAAATTACTAAATTTACCGACTTTATTGTCCTCAAACTCTCCACTTCACAGCTGCTTCTGGCGGCTCACTGCTGCGGGCGGAAAGGCGGGCGGTTTCCTCCGACCGGCCGGGACAACAACGGCCGCGTTCTCCTTTGGTCGTTGGCTGCTCCGGCAGCGGTCCTTGGCGTTTAGCTAGGGAGGTAAGCTTGACTCCTTTGTTGGAACCTCCCTAGCGACGTTGGCGACGAATCGCCGGATTGTCTACTCGCCGTAAACGATCCCGGAAGTTACCGCAGTAAACTTCCCAGGGGCAACCTTTGTCCGCCCTGCTTCGTTCTCCTTGGCTATTAGCTATAGAGCTAGGCTCGTTCGACTTATCCTCTATAGCGAGAACGGTTGATGTTCGGTTCCTTGTTAATTAGCCGGGGTAGCGAAAGAACTCCTTTGCAATTAGCTAACCCCTTTTGGCGAACCGACACCACACTATGCACTGTGCCCGAACCACAAACTGGCACTTTTCGACAGGGATTTTACTGTCACACGCGCGCACTAAACTCCACAGTTACGGTGGCGCAAAACTGTCCCGAAAGCAAAATACTCTGGACGTCTGTTCTTTTTCGTGGTCCGTCACTTTCCATTCCACCAAAACAAACACCATCACCACAAAACTGCACCGCCGCATAACTGTCAACTCCTTTGCAGCATAAACAGCAACCAATATAACAGCAAGAGGAGCGCGGTAACCTACCTAGGCCCTATGTTAGTTATTGACAAATGTTTAACAAAAATTATCCAACCTAGCTGCACGAATAAAACCGTTCACATACGCGTAAATGAACAAAATTTACAAGAAAAAATGAACGGTACCAAACAGCGGTGAGCATAATTACACATGTAAACAAATACACTATACGGATTGTATACCCAATAAATGGTATATTTCCACCCAGTGCTAAATTGTTACCCTGACGGGTTACAAAGAGTAACTGCCAGGTGGAGGAGAAGGAATCAGTTATAAAATTTTTGGATTTGGAGATTAGAACCTCGCCCGATTCCAACTCAAACATATACTATTTGTTCAGTCACTCTTGAATATTATATTTTTATCTTCCTCCACCGTATAAAAATTCAAACTTCGAAACAGATGTCAAAGCAGTTGCAAATGCACATTATACCTATCCTCCAGAAGGACAAAGTTCTACTGTCTCTTTGAATGTATGGGTCGAACTATTGGTCTCGCTCTATCATACCGTTACTCATTACTTTGATTTGCATGTTGCTACGCAATACTCAAATTAGAGGAAATAATATATTTATTGTGTTCCTACCGTGTTTGTTGCTGTACATGTTATAAACATTTGTGAAAAGAGACTTTTTCAAATGAAGCTCTCGATTATTGCTTGGTATTTCTAGTCAAAACAATCAAAGTAACCAGTGTTCCTAAAATACTTTCACCGTCAACATATTTTCTTCCATTGAAGTGGTCCCTTAAGCCTTCACTAAAAATAGTGTATACAAAGAATTTATAGACTTTATAGGTCATTCCTCCAATTAAAAATGTTCTCTTTCGAGCGGTCAAAAGATGAAGTCTTTAAACCGGACCGTTTTCAAATGAGATCGTAGTATGAAATGTTGAAAAATCATGTATTGAGACAAAGGCTTTTAAAGTTTTGAGAACACTTTCGATGAATTACTTCGTGGTAAAATGTCAATATTTTGGAACAATTTCATGGAATTGTGGGTCTTGGACATCACTGATTTCGAATCTGAAGTCAGTTTTTCGGGATTCAAAATGGCCGATCCAATATGGCGGACTTCCATTAAAAGATAAGTGGTATTTCAGCTAAAATCGACGGAAAAAGGCTTTGTGATTTTTAACCCTTGTGAAGGCAAGCTAAAATCCTAACATTAAAGGGCAAGCCGGGCCTCTCAGGCCCGTCTAAATTCAAGCTCCTTTTTGTCGTTCTCATATAGAAAGGTTATGCAATCGGTCGAACTTTTTAACCGAGACCCGCAGGGCCAAATCTCTTATACCATTCGACTCAGTTCGTCGAGATCGTAAAATGTCTGTATGTGTTCGTGTATAGATGTATATATGGATGTATGTATGTGGCAAACAATCTCACCGATTTTTCTCTAAGGTGGCTGGACCGATTTGTACAAATTTAGTCTCAAATGAAAGGTGCAGCCTTCCCATCGGTCGCTATTGATTTTTTTATTGATCCGACTTTCGGTTCTGGAGTTACGTGTTGAAGAGTACAATCACACTGCAAATTTCCATAGAAACTGATACCACCATGATATCCAAATGATGCAATATATATTAAAATATGTGCAACATATTTTGGCTTTGCATGCCTAGATCATTAATGACCCACCGAAGGCACTTCGACCACATTGGCCAGCTATGGCGGTTCTTCATGCACCGGGGGAACTTACCAAGTTCCTAAAATAATGTCATACCTATTCCTCAGCGAATTCTTTACCGATTTTTACAAACTTGGTTTCAAATAAACCGTACAGCATTTCCATTGGTTGCTGTTGAATTTCTAATTGATCCGACTTCCGGTTCCGGAATTACAGGATGATGAGTACGAACACGCAGCAAATCCCGATTTCAGCGTATAAGACGATGGATGTAAAAAGGTCAAATTTTTTTCCAAAAGGTGAGTACTCGGAAGATCACGTTGACTGTCGATTGGTTCTGAGCTCCATTTCGTTTGAACACGACCAATAAATGTTTCTGGGTTGCTATTAATTTCTTCTGATGCATAACCGGAGTACATATTTAGATTCTTCTTCCCAGTCTGCACAAGATTCATTGTCGGAAGCAATATCATTCGCATCTTCTTCCTCGCTTAGCATATCAGCTTCGGCATCGTCTGCTGTTGAATTTGCTCGAATTTCTTCCATTATTTCAGATTCTTTGAGACGATTGAAAACATGGGCATATCGTTTTATAGTCATTTCAATTTTTTGTTGCTTTTAGATCCTACAATTTGAATAATTACGACAACTATAACACAAAGAATAAACAACAAAAATAGACAATAACGACAGAGTTAGGTTATGTTGTATCCAAATAATTGTCAAGTAGACCACAGTGGGTGACATAAAAGTATTTACCAAAAAAATATGACACACGTCATTATCGTATGCTATTTTTACATTTCTTATAAAAGAAATGTATAGAAATCGCTCAAACTTTCAAGATTTTTTTCTTATCAGAAAAGTTAAAAAGATAAAATCAATCAAAACATGAAAAAAATTCCTGCTAATATGAAGATGAACTCATCAAAATGTTTTTTTCGGATAAATATTAATGTATAAAACCCGTGGTATTCCTAGTAAATGTTGCATGCACACCGGGCCTGCCAGGCCCGGCTTTGCCTTTTTGTGCATGTAAAAAATTCAAACATAGCTGCGCATCACTCCATCGATGAAAATTTCACAATTCTTAATTTTTGTTATAGATTTCAAAGCTACTTATCAAAATTTTCATGCCCAAGCTTATACTGCATACACATTTTTTTGTAACTAAAAAATTGTAACGTGCCGGGCCTCTGGGACCCGGTTGCCTTTTTGAGGGTTAAACGCGCATTTTAGCTAATATGTATCAAAGTCAATAAAATAGCCAAGCCGCGAAATACGTTCTCGAGATATGTACACATGTACAGCATTCTGAGAACGTGCATAATGCCACGAAAAGGTTTCTACCTGAGAGGCGCGTCTCGAGCAGAACAACAAACCTTTTTGATGCTCGGATCGAAAAATCTTTTCAAAAAATGCAATGAAAAAAGTCAATTTTTAGAAAATTTTGCATTAGAACGATTTGATATTAAATCTGTAACTAATTTTATTTTTATTTTACTAGTGATGTATGAGTGACCGAAAATAAAAGTCTTAAGAACAGAACATGTTTTGTGCAACTCGCTTTCAATGGATTAGAATGTAAAAATCGGATACAAATTTTGATCGTAATAATTGGACTTGGGCTCTTCGATGTAGGAGTTGTTAAAAAAAACTAAAGGTGGGTAATGTCCGGGACATAACCGCCGTGTTGACGTAGGACTATTCGTTAGCGCATCAAATGATCAAAATTCTGCTTGAATCTCTTTCAAACGGACAAACTAACACGTTAAGTTTGATTCACCAGATTCAGTAGCAGTTTTTGGAAGTTTGTATAGTATCCCGTTTGGTAATTATTTCAGCAAAACAATCTTGTTACCGAGTTCTCCGCATAAAATTTATAAATATCTGTCAATAAGAGTAGATAGTTTTCGGTAAATTTCTGCCCATAAAAGTTAAGGAATATTGACTAGATCAGTTATTCGGAAATTAAATATAGCGAATTTTTTAGGAGCCACTCCCCTTTCTGCCAAAAAAAATTACTTATTTGACATTTTGGAAAAATGAAGGTAGTACGCACCAATTTTATATAATATATATATTTAGGGTAATTTTTGAGGATGACAAAAGACATTTACTACAATATGTGAAATTGAATATTATTAATGTTCTGGTCTATACTGTAAATCACCTTGCCACTAACGTCGAAATTGACGTATGGCCTCAATTCTCATCTAAAATCATAATACTACACTTTCTTTTACTGGAGAGAGTTGTATATCGTCTATAAATCGAACAAATATTAATTTTAACCATTTACCACAAAAATAAGGGTCTTAAATATACGTTATTTTTAGTGAAAAAATTTCGATTATTTTTGGGTCAAAAAAGGTAAAAAAAATTTAACAAAATTCCCTCTCGCCGGTTGATGGGATTGACGGTATTGTAAACATCAGCAAGCCACAATAGATTCAATAGACTTATCTAAATATAAGGACCTTCGCTCTTTTTAGTTTCTATTTGCACCAAGTTCTACTACTTGAGGTTAATTAGTTCTCATGTTAGTAATCCACCAATCATTATGACTACTCAGGATTTGATTTATCTAAGAAGCCGGCTTCAAGATGTTGATTACAATACGCCTCGATAGTGGTGTATCGAGCTGGCCGGGAGGCTGATGTGAGCCTTTTTTCTGTTATATACTTTTTCTCTCCTTACCAGCTCACAACCAAAAATCAACCAAGAAAGGAATAGATAATTGAGAAAGCATATGCTACGTATGGTGGTTGGCTATTCAAGCATTAGTAGTGTTTGAAATTCTAATGTATATTTGTCATGTGATGATCATAACTTCAGCTGTATCTTGTATCTGTCTAATCTATTACAGCTCTCATCTATTGCCTTTTATCTCTTTTTTCGAGTTGTATACTGCCATTCTACGCCCGCCTTGAACTGGGTCAATCAAAAATGACACTTATATCCACCAGATAACACGACATGACCGGGAACTACAGTTGATACGAGGGAACTCACTCCCTCCTAGCATCTGAACCGCACACTAAAATTTAATATCAGATTCACGGCTCGCACGATCATTCAAGACCACGCGCAAATATGTATATGGTACGACGCTCACAATATCGAAGGTATAAACGCGAAGTCACATAAACACTAGCACACGCGAAAAACACGTTAACATACAAACGCTTGAGCTCTTCGCGACGACCCGCGCACACCTGCGCCCGCGATCTCGCAAACATGATTACACCTTGGTGATAGTGAACGTCTTAACACTCATAAATTCTCAAACGCGGTCTCAAGCGGGAAGCTACAAAAATGCCCTCGATCCTAGAAGTCTAGGTCCATGTCTTCAGTTGGACAAATTAAAAAAATACGCTCGCACCTCATGACAACATGACCGAAAATCCAAGCGATATAAGGGAATCCCCTCTCTGCTAGAATCTGTACCGTACGCCGAAAGTTTAATATCAGTTTTACGGTTCACGCAACCATTCAAAAACACACGCAAATATGTTACAAAATCACGTCAGCATAGAAACGCTTGAGCCCCTCGCGATTATCCAAGCAACCCACGCCCACGATCTCGCAAACATGATAACACCCCGGTGATCAGGTGAACGTCTCAGCATTCATTAACTTACAATCGCGGGGGGACGGGCATAGCGTAGTTGCTAAATCGATTTCCTTGTACGCAGCTCATCTGGGTTCGATTCCCAACCCCGCACATAGGGTTAGAGATTTTTCCAAAGAGATTTCTCTAACCCGAAAAGAGACGAATGACCCTAAGGATAAAACCTGAATAATAAAAAAAACAAAAAAAAACTTTACAAACGCGATCTCAAGCATCAACCTACAAACTCCCGCGCTCGCGCGATCATGAGTCGGACACGTCCGGAAGTCTCTATCCTCAGTACCAATAGTCTAGGTCCATGCCAATTAATGAAAAGATTCAAAAAATAAATAAAATTGAAAATTATGAAATAAGAATTCCCATATCCACTAGACAACAGCTTCCATGGCGACATGACCGAGTACCCTAGTGATATGGAAGAACCCACTTTCTTCGAGAATCTGAACCGTACACGAAAAATTAGATTCACGGTCTGCGCACGATCATTCTAGAACACACGCGAATATGCGAAAGGCACACGTTTATAAAATAGAATTTATGCACGCGAAGTTACATACACGTTAGCACACGCGACATACAAACGCCCACGCGATCGAACACGTTAACGTACAAATGCTCCAGACCCTTCGCGATGATACACGCGATCGGGAAGTCTCTACGCCCTCACATATCTGAACCGTACAATGTGTTATCGTTGACACCTGAACAATGTCTCAGATTAACATTTATCACATTCATATTTTAGTTAGTTTATTTAAATAATTTATAATTTTGTTTCGTTTAATTATTTTTGAATTTCTCAATAGAAAGGTATTGCAATTGCTCTGAAAACTGACTTTTTAACGGAGGCCCGGAGGGACATATACCATTCGATTCAGCTCGTCGAGTTCGGCAAATGTCTGTGTGTAAGTATGTGTGTATGTGCGTCTGTGTGTGTGTACGCGTACACAATCTCACTCACTTTTCTCAGAGATGGCTGAACCAATTTTCACAAACTTACTCCCAAATGAATGGTGCAACGTTCCCATAGGCTGCTATTGAATTTCTAATGAATCCGACTTCCGGTTCCGTAATTACACAACTGCTTCGATTTGTAGTACTAGATCACTAACAGCCATTCAAAGTCTCTTTGGTCACATTGGCCAACATAAAAAACACCTTTTTTCGATGGTGGAGTTCTCACTTGCTCTCTTGTCGTGTAACAATAAAGCTCCAGGGCCAGACAGAATCAAATTCAACTTGTTGAAGAATCTGCCGGACTCTGCCAAGAGACGCTTGTTGAACTTATTTAATAAGTTTCTTGAGGCTAACATTGTCCCACACGATTGGAGGCAAGTGAAGGTCATCGCCATCCAAAAACCAGGAAAACCAGCCTCCGACCACAATTCGTATCGACCGATCGCAATGCTATCCTGTATCCGGAAGTTATTCGAGAAAATGATCCTATCCCGCCTCGACAATTGGGTCGAAGCAAATGGCTTACTGTCAGATACACAATTTGGCTTTCGCAAAGGCAAAGGGACGAACGATTGTCTTGCGTTGCTCTCAACAGAAATTCAAATGGCCTATTCTAGTAAAGAGCAGATGTGTCAGTGTTCTTAGATATTAGGCTTTCGATTAAGTTTCGATCGAAATTATTTCAGAGAAGCAGCACCAGCATGGTCTTTCAGCGACTTTAAATAACTTTTTACTAAACTTGTTGTCGGAAAAGCACATGCATTTTTCGCATGGTGACTTATCGACATCACGATTTAGCTACATGGGCCTTCCTCAGGGCTTATGTCTAAGCCACCTGTTATACAATTTCTATGTCAACGACATTGATGAATGTCTTGACAATTCCTGCACGTTAAGGCAACTTGCAGACGATGGCGTGGTGTCGGTTACGGGACCCAAAGCTGTCGATCTACAAGGACCATTACAGAATACCTTGGACAATTTGTCGGCTTGGGCTATTAAGCTGGGTATCGAATTCTCCACGGAGAAAACTGAGCTATTTGTATTTTCTAGGAAACGTGAACCAGCACAACTACAGCTTCTATTAATGGGTCAAACCATCGCTCAGGTCTTCACAGTAAAATATCTAGGGGTCTGGTTCGACTAGAAAGGTACTATTCGGTATCTGAAACAGAAATTCCAACAAAGGATCAACTTTCTTCGTACAATATCCGTAACATGGTGGGGTGCCCACCCAGGAGACCAAATTAGGTTGTATCAAACAACGATACTGTTGGTAATGGAATATGGATGCTTCTGCTTTCGCTCCGCCGCGGCGAACATACAATCTCGAAGTCCTGCCGGGATCTCCCGCTGAAAAATCGATTTAGGGAACTCTCATATCGATTGCTCATTCGATGCGATATCTTGAACCCGGTGGTGATTGAAAATTTCGAAAGGCTTGTTGAGCTCAATTCTCAGATCCGTTTCATGTCCCTGTACTTTGACTACTTGGCGCAGAATATTAACCCTTCTTCTTACAATCCCAACCGTGTACATTTCATAAATACTTCTGAATCTACTGTTTTCTTCGACACATCCATGAAAGATGAGATTTGTGGAATTCCGGACCACATACGCCTACAAGTGGTTCCAAACATTTTTTATAATAAATTCCGAGAAGTCGACTGTTCTAAGATGTTTTATACTCACGGATCAAACCTCGAAGGCTCCACTAGCTTCGGTATTCTCAATCAAAAGTTCAGCGCCTCCTACAAACACAGTGACCCCGCTTCAGTTTACGCCGCAGAACTAGCTGATATTAAGTATACCCTTGGAGTCATTGAAACATTACCCGCAGACCATTACTTCATCGTCTCGGATAGTCTGAATTCTATTGACGCTATTCGCTAGATGAAACATGGGAAGCCCTCCTCGTATTTTTTGGGGAAAATACGGGAACTACTGAGTGCTTTATCTGATAAATCTTTCCAGATTACCTTGGTGTGGCTCCCTTGTCATTGCTCCATTCCGGGCAATGAGAAGGCGGACTCCTTAGCTAAGGTGGGTGCCCTAGAAGGTGACGTTTTTGAAAGACCAATTTGCTTCCACGTATTTTTCAGTTTTACTCATCAGAGAACCCTCGAAAGTTGGCAAACCTCGTGGAGCAAAGGGGAGCTAGGAAGGTGGCTCGATAGTCCCTAAGGTATCGACGAAACCTTGGTTCAAGGGGATGGATGTGGGTCGTGACTTCATTCGTGTGATGTCCCGACTCATGGCAAACCATTATACGCTGGATGCACATCTCCGGCGTATTGGGATCGTGGAAACTGGTATCTGCGCTTGTGGCGACGGCTATCACAATATCGAGCACATTATCTGGGCGTACACCGAGTACAGTTTCGCCAGGTCTCGGCTTATGGACACCCTCCGGGCCCGAGGAAGACCACCGAATGTCCCGGTTCGAGATGTGCTGGCAAGCCGCGATGTCCTCTATATGTCCCTTATATACACATTCGTAAAAACCATCAATATAAAAATTTAACTGCCCCTTCTTATTTCCTATCATTCTCAGAAACGCTCTCTTCCACCTGTCCCATATACCTACGAAGATTTGATGGGACTCCAAGGCGACACAAAAAATCTGCCAATGAGCCAACAAACGGGACCTACAGTACGAACATCACACGCGCAACTCGAACTCTCCGATCCGCATCTGAGCCGTCTGGAGGAACCCCTGCCGACTCGAGGAAGAACACCCGGCCTCCCTCTACATAATTCTTCTTGATGAAGGCCACCCGAGTCTACATCCTATGCCGTTGATCTCCCGATGCCTGAAACTGAAAGTTAATAACTTTCTTCCCTGCCATCTTTGTCCACCCTCCCAACCCCTGACTCTTATACCCAGAAGTATCACCCCTTACCCCCCCCCCCCCCCCCCGCATCCGCCAAATTGCTCCCCGAAGCATTTAGCTCTTTCTGTCTCTTCTAGTTCTAACTATTAAATTATATAATTTCATTGAAAATACCCAACTCTACTACCACAAAAATAACTCTAATTAATCTCCCCGAATCTTTACAAAACGAAATCACGCCCTCTAGTTATTCCTAGTTTTAAGATAGTTATAAAAATTGTCCCCCTTAGTTAAAAATTATTTTCTTCAAAAATCTTCCTGCTAAAAATGTCAAACCATATTGCCATAAAAACTAAATGACCCCCTAATCTTACGAAAATTATATTACCCCCTTGTGTATATGTATAGTTATGAATTCTCCTTAGTTTAATTTAAAAAAAAATCAACATGTAATCCCCTAGTTTTAAGTAATTTGAAATGTAAAACAAACCAAGATTGGCACCTTTAAGCTAACGCAAACCTGCCTTATCAAATAAACAAATTGAATAAAAAAAATACCACACGATTCAAATAATCAAAATGAATCGTATAAAATGAATGAAATGATGAAGATGAATGACAAAAAATGAATACACGAAGAAACTGTAGAAATGAATAAAATTAATGCATAACATCATTAAAATGCATACAAATAATAAAGTGAAAGCAGTGAATAAAATTAATTAGCTAAATGGATAAAATGAATACACTAAACAAAATGAATCTAAAAGATTGAAATTAATGAACTCGATAAAATAAAATTAATAGAGTGAGCGAAATGAATACTGAATTAAATCAATTATTACCGAATGAATGCAATGGATAACGCGAACCAAATATTGAAAAATAAATAAAATATAACATAATAAGTGATTTTTTTGAATAAAATTTAAATAATGAATCTGAAGAGGTGGCTAAATAAAGTTACAATAAAACTTTCCGCGTTTCAAGTATATCCTTTTCACCTTTTCGTTTGCATTCTACTTTTCTGGGTGGCGCCGTTGAACTTTTTTTTTCTATGTTTCAACTTTATACAAGGACTTTAGCTAATTATCAGGAAACTTGAATGTCCACCATGTTTTGGAAATAATGAATGCTTTTCCGGTGACGAAATTCTGGCGAAATGTTCAATTTCTCGCTACAAACACCTGTGCTTTACATTTTAAAGCACTGAAGAGAAACAAGGAACGTGGAGGAAAGGGAAGGATTACATTGTAAGGAGTATTACATATTGATCTATCAAAAGATTTTACGATCAAACATAAAATTCTCGTTTTACTATGCTAAATGCAAAGGGCAAATTGTCTCAGCTTTGGAAAAAAATACTATTATGCGACGTAAATCCGAGCAGGTTAATCGCATTTCCTCTCTTGCTTTTCTGAAAATTGGTTTCGACCTTTATGTCGTTTGCTTACTATTCTCTAATGCATATCAAGGT
>NW_026683576.1:0-34945 GCF_030247195.1 Topomyia yanbarensis | reverse complement strand
AATTAAATACTAACACTAGCAAAATTATATTAAAATCTACCTGTCCTTCGAAGAGTTGCAGATTCACGCTGTGTCCCTCTGTCACGCTCGGGTTGAACACAGCGCAACCATCACTACCAAGATGGAGCCGCTGTTTACCTGTGGGTCCAGGGGTATTTCCTTACTACGCAGCGTGGCTAGGTACACAAATACACAAAAGCCCGTTTCTGCACTAGCGAGACGCTTCACCAACAAGATGCAGCTCTGTCTCACTTAGCGCCGACTGTATGCAGCGTAACCACTACCACCACCGCCGCCGCTTACCTGTGGGTCCAGAGGTATTACCCTACTACGCAGCGTGGCTAGGTACACAAATACTCAAAATCCCGTATCTGCACTAATACGGATGAATGAATGATGATGAAGCGACCCGCTTCACCAACCAGATGCAGCTCTGTCTCACTCCGTCGCAAGCGCCGGTTGTATGCAGCGCAATCACTACTACCACCAAGGTGGGGCGCCGCTCACCTGAGACTTCGTTGCCTTCGTACCAACACTCGCTTATCGCGTGGTACCACCACCAAACGACCGCTCTCGCAGCCAACAATCCTGCCTGTTTCTGCACCAACACGGCATCAAATACTGACACGGTACACAAACTTCTAGCCTATTCACGGCTTGCACAGCCTTGGTTGCTACAACCAATCAGCAAACACAACCTTTCAAGGCGAAATCTAAAACTGTTATGAACATTTGGAGGTTTATCAGCCTTTGGTACAAAAAGTATGTCGTAATCCTCCAATGCGCCAAAACTTTTTTTTTTGCAAAATAGCTAGATGCCAGATTGGACGTTCGCTGCCATTTCGTTCACATGGTATCGAAATTAACACTGGATGTTTAAAATAAGTGTGCCTAGAGTATGACGTTTAGTATGATGCCTTGCAACCGGTTGCATTTTTGTTTTAATGCTGGAAGCGTTGTCCAAATTTCATTCCGCATACGTTAGTTCAATCACAATAGGATCGGTGCGACACCGATAGCTTGGTGTCGATTGAATGCATACGTCACGGCTTGATGCTAGCAGAAAGGGAGAAGAATGATCGCATGGTCGTTCTAGGCGAGGATTTGTGAAGAATTTTTTGCCGGCGTCGGCGGTAAAACATGATGATGAGTTATGTTCTACCATAGACCATGTGGTAGACTTAGGTGCAACGTCCAACTACTCCTACCATTCGTAGAGGACTCAATAATCTGTATCTCCGGAACGGGAATGCCGAACATAACAGTTCACAAGCTATAAGGATGGAAGCGGCCTGCATTGTAATCGAATGAATGCACGGATTTTGTGCTATCGACAATAAAATAATTGTCAACATAGTCCAGACACTTCAATTGTCTTCAATAATTGTCATCATAGTCAAGACACCCTTCTATTTACTTCAATTCAAATGAATACTTTGAAATATATACCTCATTCACGAGTCGCTCTCTCTCTCGCTTTCTGTTTAAGGTGCTTGAAAGCACATGCAACCCTATCTCAGAAACCAATCTTTGAATTCCAAAATAAGTAGAAAGTTGGATTCATTTTGATCAAATTATTAGTTTCATGCATTTTATTCATTTCATTGGCTGAACCGATATTCACAAACTTAGTCTCAAATGAAAGGTTCGTTCCCATAGGCTGCAATTGAATTTCTAATGGGTCCGACCTCCGGTTCCGGAATTACAGGGTGATGAGTACGATCACACAGAAATTTTAATATGTAAATTGCAATGAACGTATAAAGGTGAAAAATTTTCCAGAATGTGGTCACATCTGCTTGGATTTATAGTACTAGGTGACTAGTAGTCAAAGTTTTCAAAGTTCAAAGTCTCTTTGGCCACATTGGAATAACAGTCACACAATTTCTCAGAGATGGCTTGAACGATTCAACCAATCTTAGTCTCCAATGAAAGGTGTTTCATCCTCATAAATGGCTATTAAATTTCAACCCGATCCGACTTCCGGCTTCGGAGTTACGGGTTGTGGTGTGCGGTCACAAAGCAAATTCTGATTCAAGCCGCTACTCCGATGAAAGCAAAAAAGGTAAAAATTTCTCTAAAATGTGTCTCAAACAACTTAAATTTGCAGTGCATTGACCACCATACCTAGGCGGTTCCGGAAGTGCCCGGGAAAAGCGACCGTCTTTCAAAATTAACGAACTCACATCAGTTTCCTGGAAATGGTTGGGCCGATTTTCACAAACAAGTAAATTAAATACTAACACTAGCAAAATTATATTAAAATCTACCTGTCCTTCGAAGAGTTGCAGATTCACGCTGTGTCCCTCTGTCACGCTCGGGTTGAACACAGCGCAACCATCACTACCAAGATGGAGCCGCTGTTTACCTGTGGGTCCAGGGGTATTTCCTTACTACGCAGCGTGGCTAGGTACACAAATACACAAAAGCCCGTTTCTGCACTAGCGAGACGCTTCACCAACAAGATGCAGCTCTGTCTCACTTAGCGCCGACTGTATGCAGCGTAACCACTACCACCACCGCCGCCGCTTACCTGTGGGTCCAGAGGTATTACCCTACTACGCAGCGTGGCTAGGTACACAAATACTCAAAATCCCGTATCTGCACTAATACGGATGAATGAATGATGATGAAGCGACCCGCTTCACCAACCAGATGCAGCTCTGTCTCACTCCGTCGCAAGCGCCGGTTGTATGCAGCGCAATCACTACTACCACCAAGGTGGGGCGCCGCTCACCTGAGACTTCGTTGCCTTCGTACCAACACTCGCTTATCGCGTGGTACCACCACCAAACGACCGCTCTCGCAGCCAACAATCCTGCCTGTTTCTGCACCAACACGGCATCAAATACTGACACGGTACACAAACTTCTAGCCTATTCACGGCTTGCACAGCCTTGGTTGCTACAACCAATCAGCAAACACAACCTTTCAAGGCGAAATCTAAAACTGTTATGAACATTTGGAGGTTTATCAGCCTTTGGTACAAAAAGTATGTCGTAATCCTCCAATGCGCCAAAACTTTTTTTTTTGCAAAATAGCTAGATGCCAGATTGGACGTTCGCTGCCATTTCGTTCACATGGTATCGAAATTAACACTGGATGTTTAAAATAAGTGTGCCTAGAGTATGACGTTTAGTATGATGCCTTGCAACCGGTTGCATTTTTGTTTTAATGCTGGAAGCGTTGTCCAAATTTCATTCCGCATACGTTAGTTCAATCACAATAGGATCGGTGCGACACCGATAGCTTGGTGTCGATTGAATGCATACGTCACGGCTTGATGCTAGCAGAAAGGGAGAAGAATGATCGCATGGTCGTTCTAGGCGAGGATTTGTGAAGAATTTTTTGCCGGCGTCGGCGGTAAAACATGATGATGAGTTATGTTCTACCATAGACCATGTGGTAGACTTAGGTGCAACGTCCAACTACTCCTACCATTCGTAGAGGACTCAATAATCTGTATCTCCGGAACGGGAATGCCGAACATAATAGTTCACAAGCTATAAGGATGGAAGCGGCCTGCATTGTAATCGAATGAATGCACGGATTTTGTGCTATCGACAATAAAATAATTGTCAACATAGTCCAGACACTTCAATTGTCTTCAATAATTGTCATCATAGTCAAGACACCCTTCTATTTACTTCAATTCAAATGAATACTTTGAAATATATACCTCATTCACGAGTCGCTCTCTCTCTCGCTTTCTGTTTAAGGTGCTTGAAAGCACATGCAACCCTATCTCAGAAACCAATCTTTGAATTCCAAAATAAGTAGAAAGTTGGATTCATTTTGATCAAATTATTAGTTTCATGCATTTTATTCATTTCATTGGCTGAACCGATATTCACAAACTTAGTCTCAAATGAAAGGTTCGTTCCCATAGGCTGCAATTGAATTTCTAATGGGTCCGACCTCCGGTTCCGGAATTACAGGGTGATGAGTACGATCACACAGAAATTTTAATATGTAAATTGCAATGAACGTATAAAGGTGAAAAATTTTCCAGAATGTGGTCACATCTGCTTGGATTTATAGTACTAGGTGACTAGTAGTCAAAGTTTTCAAAGTTCAAAGTCTCTTTGGCCACATTGGAATAACAGTCACACAATTTCTCAGAGATGGCTTGAACGATTCAACCAATCTTAGTCTCCAATGAAAGGTGTTTCATCCTCATAAATGGCTATTAAATTTCAACCCGATCCGACTTCCGGCTTCGGAGTTACGGGTTGTGGTGTGCGGTCACAAAGCAAATTCTGATTCAAGCCGCTACTCCGATGAAAGCAAAAAAGGTAAAAATTTCTCTAAAATGTGTCTCAAACAACTTAAATTTGCAGTGCATTGACCACCATACCTAGGCGGTTCCGGAAGTGCCCGGGAAAAGCGACCGTCTTTCAAAATTAACGAACTCACATCAGTTTCCTGGAAATGGTTGGGCCGATTTTCACAAACTTAGTCCCAAATGATAGCTATATTAAAAATATGTCTATAAATTTTCCTACGGAACGCTTATATGGTTCCGGAAATAAAGACTAAACCTCGAATTTTTGACATTGAAAATGTCTTACTCCACTATCTGGGGCTAGGTGTCATTCTAAAATCTAAACTATCTCCCATGTAACGAAACTATGTAAGGTTTGCACGCTTATAACTCCGATATTACTAGATGGATTTTAATCATTCATACACCAACCGATTCAGAAACACCTAATTTAAATATTGGTAATAATTTAATATCTCCGCAATAAAAGTAGACTTTTGGAAACTGGTAAAATTAAAAAGTTCACGAAAAACGGGTAATTTTTCCGTTTTTCGTGAACTTTAATTTTACCAATTTCCAAAAGTCTACTTTTATTGCGGAGATATTAATTCGTGAGGCAGATTTCTCAGACACGGCCGTCAATAGGGGGCACCTTAGTTGCTCAATCAAACACGAAACGTCATAAATAGAAGCGACGCGTGTTCGTTTAACCCTCTAGTGCCCAATTTTTTTTGGCTTGAAAAAACTTTTGGAGGTGGGCCTCGTGATGAGAAAAACGAAAATAATGTAGAAAATTCTTGGAAGTAATGGATTTTTCATTAAGGCCTTAAAATAAGTAGGCCGCCTAGAGGCGAATAAAAAACAAAAACTTTTTTTCTCCTAGTTACTTCAACATAAGCGAATACAGATGGTTTCTTATATTTTGGACTCCATCAGAACGCAAAATACCTAAACTGTAAGGAGTATTTCTCTAGTGCTTTGGTTGTTTAATTATTGACTTCTAATTTATAGTAGGGGAGTCCAGGGTCTGCTGGCGATGGTTTCACTTATCATGTTTTATGTTTTTAATTTAAGAAGATCGTGTAAAAGTGAATGCGTTTCATAAAAGGGCGGACTGTTGGCTACATTATAGAATTTTAAATATATGACGCAGAAATCTCGCCAATTTATGAATATACGCACAATGATGCCACCTGGCCACTATGGATCGCTTGAGATGTTTTTACATTTCTTACAAAAGAAATGTATAGGATTCGCTCAAATTTTGAAAACTTTTTCCGAGGCCCGGAGGGCCGAGTTTCATATACCAATCGACTCAGGTCGACAAATTGAGACAATGTCTGTATGTGTGTGTGTGTGTATGTGTGTATGTATGTATGTACAAAATGTCATGTAATTATCTCAGCAATGGCTGAACCGATCTTAATGAAATTAGTTTCTAATGAAAGGCCTGACGTTGCCATTTGACACTATTATTTTTGATTTTCGATATGTTGTTTACTTTTTGAGATATGGGCGATTTTGTCAAAACACAGCCGGTTTTTGCAAAATACTTTCGAACAAAACAATATTGTCCCACAAACATAAATAGAAAGCTTGTAAAAATACCTTTCTAACAAGCTATAGATTGTCAAAATCCGTGCACGAGCGGCGGAGATATTAAACATTTTGTATTTTTAGTCCTCGCTTACCAATTTCCATTAATGAAAAATGAGATTGTTTCATACAGAGTATTGCTTGACTGATGTTTTAGGGGCAAAACTAAACCGATTTTGAATATCGGGGTATGAAAACACATCTACGTGATTCAAGGAGTTCGATGTTGAGAACATTTTGTGAATTACCTTTATAATAAATGAACTATTCCTCAAAAATCAATATATAAGTTCACTTCAAAGACAATATAATGTGTTGATAAAGAAACAGTGAGTTCTAGTATTTATTCCTTGGATTAGGCATTGCGTTCAATCATGAGGTAAATGTTGGATGGTATATCAATACCAATACAGATCAACAAGTAATTCACCTAGTAGTGAGATAAAAGATTTCTAATATATTTATACTTGTGGCGTCACCGAAGCAACTGTATGTTTGAAGCCCAAAAATCTAGCGAAAATTTAGCTCTTTTGCAAGATTTAGGTTATACTGGCTATGGCGCAAAAATTACTGCTTACATTATTTATGATAAGAATGTAAGACTCAATATATCATAATAATATACCTATAAAAATAATATCACTGCATTAACCATCATTTGTCATTCCTCACACGCACCCCCCCATCTCTCTCTCTCTCTCTCTCTCTCTCTCTCTCTCTCTCTCTCTCTCTCTCTCTCTCTCTCTCTCTCTCTCTCTCTCTCTCTCTCTCTCTCTCTCTCTCTCTCTTTCTCTCTCTGTCTCTCTTCTATCGCATCTATCTAGCTATTTATGTATCCATTTCTAAGTTGTGTGATAAGATCTTCTGCGAATCTGAAATATTTATTAATTGTAATTGCGAAGGTTTGAGAAAACAAAACTATTTTTTGTCTGCTGCTACATCAACTCAACTTTAATTCAATTGTATTCAAAGCCTGTATCTATTCATGGCTATATCAGAAAAATATTTGGCTTAACTGGGTAATATGAATGTTTGACGATGAAAATTTTCAAAGGAGGCATTCCACGTGCAATATTTAAGCTATTCGTATCTCTATTGAATTTTGAATGAAATATATGCTCAAAGACTGAAAGCTGAAGCCAGCAGGATTGGGATTGCCATCAACGTTTCGAAGACAAAAACATGAGAGGAAGAGGTTCTAGAGACGACAATGTGAACCTCCCACCCGAGTTCGGATTGACGGTGAAGAAATCGAGATGGTCGACGAATTCATGTATTTGGGCTCACTGGTAACCGACGACAATGATAACAGCAGAGAAATTCAGAGACGGATCTTAGTGGGAAATCGTGCCAACTTTGGACTCCAGAGGACGCTCCGGTCGAACAAAATTCGCCGCCGCACGAAGTTGATTATCTTCAAGACGCTGATTAGATCGGTGGTCCTCAACGGCCACGAAATCTGGACTATGCTCGTGGAGGACCAACGCGCCCTTGGAGTTTTCGAACGAAAGGTGTTGCGTACCATCTATGGTGGCGTGCAGATGGAAGACGGAACGTTGCGCAGGCGAATGTACCATGAGTTGTATCAGCTGCACATTCGTTGTATTGGTACGAACTTTCATGAGAAAAAACGGATCAAAGACCAAAAATATCCACAAATTAGATCCAGGAAAAGAAGTCTCCCAAAGTACCCACTCTCGATTGGGGATGCAACTACAATGTATCTTCTAACTTATCGTCGTCCATATTTGGATATACTGAGTAGTTTGAACCATTTCTTTTTCACAGTATTGGTCTGTATAGGACTTATTTATCCATATTTCCTGCACGAGAATTCCAAACGAAACAATATGAAAGCTATAAGGATGAATGGAAAGAGACTACATTGCAATCAACTGAATGCACGGCTTTTATGCTATCAACATAGCCTAGACATTTCACACTATTTACTTCAATGCAAATAAAAACTTTAAAATATCTACCTGTCTCATTCACGAATCGCATTCTCCCTGTCCTTCTCTGTTTAAGGGGCTTGAAAGCACATGTGACCTTGTCTCATTTTACTATATTCAATTGCACGTTGAAATACTGGACCAGTAAATTCTATTCTGTACATAAATCATTTTTTCGGGAATATGTGGCCAAAAAGTAAACTTCGAATTCGTCAAGTAAAGAAGCATGAAAACAAAAAGATTAAAACCAAAAAAAGATGGAAGCCGTAGAAAGTCCATTGCATATTTATTAGCCTTTTCTCAGAAGATGGGATTTTCAAAAACATTTTAAAAACTTTCTGATGCAATGGTTCTCAAATTCGTACAATCCGGTTTATTCATTTTCTTTATTCAAAAATGTTTTTGGCTTCAAATATATGACCTTTTCATTTTAATTAATTATTTCATTCCGCATCTTTTTATTCGTTTTGTTCATCTGCGTTTCCAGCTTATTTCTCTAGTGCTTTGGTTGTTTAATTATTGACTTCTAATTTATAGTAGGGGAGTCCAGTTGATTTGATTGATTTGATTGATTTGATTGATTTGATTGATTTGATTGATTTGATTGATTTGATTGATTTGATTGATTTGATTGATTTGATTGATTTGATTGATTTGATTGATTTGATTGATTTGATTGATTTGATTGATTTGATTGATTTGATTGATTTGATTGATTTGATTGATTTGATTGATTTGATTGATTTGATTGATTTGATTGATTTGATTGATTTGATTGATTTGATTGATTTGATTGATTTGATTGATTTGATTGATTTGATTGATTTGATTGATTTGATTGATTTGATTGATTTGATTGATTTGATTGATTTGATTGATTTGATTGATTTGATTGATTTGATTGATTTGATTGATTTGATTGATTTGATTGATTTGACTGATTTGATTGATTTGATTGATTTGATTGATTTGATTGATTTGATTGATTTGATTGATTTGATTGATTTGATTGATTTGATTGATTTGATTGATTTGATTGATTTGATTGATTTGATTGATTTGATTGATTTGATTGATTTGATTGATTTGATTGATTTGATTGATTTGATTGATTTGATTGATTTGATTGATTTGATTGATTTGATTGATTTGATTGATTTGATTGATTTGATTGATTTGATTGATTTGATTGATTTGATTGATTTGATTGATTTGATTGATTTGATTGATTTGATTGATTTGATTGATTTGATTGATTTGATTGATTTGATTGATTTGATTGATTTGATTGATTTGATTGATTTGATTGATTTGATTGATTTGATTGATTTGATTGATTTGATTGATTTGATTGATTTGATTGATTTGATTGATTTGATTGATTTGATTGATTTGATTGATTTGATTGATTTGATTGATTTGATTGATTTGATTGATTTGATTGATTTGATTGATTTGATTGATTTGATTGATTTGATTGATTCGATTGATTTGATTGATTTGATTGATTTGATTGATTTGATTGATTTGATTGATTTGATTGATTTGATTGATTTGATTGATTTGATTGATTTGATTGATTTGATTGATTTGATTGATTTGATTGATTTGATTGATTTGATTGATTTGATTGATTTGATTGATTAGATTGATTTGATTGATTTGATTGATTTGATTGATTTGATTGATTTGATTGATTTGATTGATTTGATTGATTTGATTGATTTGATTGATTTGATTGATTTGATTGATTTGATTGATTTGATTGATTTGATTGATTTGATTGATTTGATTGATTTGATTGATTTGATTGATTTGATTGATTTGATTGATTTGATTGATTTGATTGATTTGATTGATTTGATTGATTTGATTGATTTGATTGATTTGATTGATTTGATTGATTTGATTGATTTGATTGATTTGATTGATTTGATTGATTTGACTGATTTGACTGATTTGACTGATTTGACTGATTTGACTGATTTGATTGATTTGATTGATTTGATTGATTTGATTGATTTGATTGATTTGATTGATTTGATTGATTTGATTGATTTGATTGATTTGATTGATTTGATTGATTTGATTGATTTGATTGATTTGATTGATTTGATTGATTTGATTGATTTGATTGATTTGATTGATTTGATTGATTTGATTGATTTGATTGATTTGATTGATTTGATTGATTTGATTGATTTGATTGATTTGATTGATTTGATTGATTTGATTGATTTGATTGATTTGATTGATTTGATTGATTTGATTGATTTGATTGATTTGATTGATTTGATTGATTTGATTGATTTGATTGATTTGATTGATTTGATTGATTTGATTGATTTGATTGATTTGATTGATTTGATTGATTTGATTGATTTGATTGATTTGATTGATTTGATTGATTTGATTGATTTGATTGATTTGATTGATTTGATTGATTTGATTGATTTGATTGATTTGATTGATTTGATTGATTTGATTGATTTGATTGATTTGATTGATTTGATTGATTTGATTGATTTGATTGATTTGATTGATTTGATTGATTTGATTGATTTGATTGATTTGATTGATTTGATTGATTTGATTGATTTGATTGATTTGATTGATTTGATTGATTTGATTGATTTGATTGATTTGATTGATTTGATTGATTTGATTGATTTGATTGATTTGATTGATTTGATTGATTTGATTGATTTGATTGATTTGATTGATTTGATTGATTTGATTGATTTGATTGATTTGATTGATTTGATTGATTTGATTGATTTGATTGATTTGATTGATTTGATTGATTTGATTGATTTGATTGATTTGATTGATTTGATTGATTTGATTGATTTGATTGATTTGATTGATTTGATTGATTTGATTGATTTGATTGATTTGATTGATTTGATTGATTTGATTGATTTGATTGATTTGATTGATTTGATTGATTTGATTGATTTGATTGATTTGATTGATTTGATTGATTTGATTGATTTGATTGATTTGATTGATTTGATTGATTTGATTGATTTGATTGATTTGATTGATTTGATTGATTTGATTGATTTGATTGATTTGATTGATTTGATTGATTTGATTGATTTGATTGATTTGATTGATTTGATTGATTTGATTGATTTGATTGATTTGATTGATTTGATTGATTTGATTGATTTGATTGATTTGATTGATTTGATTGATTTGATTGATTTGATTGATTTGATTGATTTGATTGATTTGATTGATTTGATTGATTTGATTGATTTGATTGATTTGATTGATTTGATTGATTTGATTGATTTGATTGATTTGATTGATTTGATTGATTTGATTGATTTGATTGATTTGATTGATTTGATTGATTTGATTGATTTGATTGATTTGATTGATTTGATTGATTTGATTGATTTGATTGATTTGATTGATTTGATTGATTTGATTGATTTGATTGATTTGATTGATTTGATTGATTTGATTGATTTGATTGATTTGATTGATTTGATTGATTTGATTGATTTGATTGATTTGATTGATTTGATTGATTTGATTGATTTGATTGATTTGATTGATTTGATTGATTTGATTGATTTGATTGATTTGATTGATTTGATTGATTTGATTGATTTGATTGATTTGATTGATTTGATTGATTTGATTGATTTGATTGATTTGATTGATTTGATTGATTTGATTGATTTGATTGATTTGATTGATTTGATTGATTTGATTGATTTGATTGATTTGATTGATTTGATTGATTTGATTGATTTGATTGATTTGATTGATTTGATTGATTTGATTGATTTGATTGATTTGATTGATTTGATTGATTTGATTGATTTGATTGATTTGATTGATTTGATTGATTTGATTGATTTGATTGATTTGATTGATTTGATTGATTTGATTGATTTGATTGATTTGATTGATTTGATTGATTTGATTGATTTGATTGATTTGATTGATTTGATTGATTTGATTGATTTGATTGATTTGATTGATTTGATTGATTTGATTGATTTGATTGATTTGATTGATTTGATTGATTTGATTGATTTGATTGATTTGATTGATTTGATTGATTTGATTGGTTTGATTGATTTGATTGATTTGATTGATTTGATTGATTTGATTGATTTGATTGATTTGATTGATTTGATTGATTTGATTGGTTTGATTGGTTTGATTGGTTTGATTGGTTTGATTGGTTTGATTGGTTTGATTGGTTTGATTGGTTTGATTGGTTTGATTGGTTTGATTGGTTTGATTGATTTGATCGATTTGATCGATTTGATTGATTTGATTGATTTGATTGATTTGATTGATTTGATTGATTTGATTGATTTGATTGATTTGATTGATTTGATTGATTTGATTGATTTGATTGATTTGATTGATTTGATTGATTTGATTGATTTGATTGATTTGATTGATTTGATTGATTTGATTGATTTGATTGATTTGATTGATTTGATTGATTTGATTGGTTTGATTGATTTGATTGATTTGATTGATTTGATTGATTTGATTGGTTTGATTGATTTGATTGATTTGATTGATTTGATTGATTTGATTGATTTGATTGATTTGATTGATTTGATTGATTTGATTGGTTTGATTGGTTTGATTGGTTTGATTGGTTTGATTGGTTTGATTGGTTTGATTGGTTTGATTGGTTTGATTGGTTTGATTGGTTTGATTGGTTTGATTGGTTTGATTGATTTGATCGATTTGATCGATTTGATTGATTTGATTGATTTGATTGATTTGATTGATTTGATTGATTTGATTGATTTGATTGATTTGATTGATTTGATTGATTTGATTGATTTGATTGATTTGATTGATTTGATTGATTTGATTGATTTGATTGATTTGATTGATTTGATTGATTTGATTGATTTGATTGATTTGATTGATTTGATTGATTTGATTGGTTTGATTGATTTGATTGATTTGATTGATTTGATTGATTTGATTGATTTGATTGATTTGATTGATTTGATTGATTTGATTGATTTGATTGGTTTGATTGGTTTGATTGGTTTGATTGGTTTGATTGGTTTGATTGGTTTGATTGGTTTGATTGGTTTGATTGGTTTGATTGGTTTGATTGGTTTGATTGGTTTGATTGGTTTGATTGGTTTGATTGGTTTGATTGGTTTGATTGGTTTGATTGGTTTGATTGGTTTGATTGGTTTGATTGGTTTGATTGGTTTGATTGATTTGATTGATTTGATTGATTTGATTGATTTGATTGATTTGATTGATTTGATTGATTTGATTGATTTGATTGATTTGATTGATTTGATTGATTTGATTGATTTGATTGATTTGATTGATTTGATTGATTTGATTGATTTGATTGATTTGATTGATTTGATTGATTTGATTGATTTGATTGATTTGATTGATTTGATTGATTTGATTGATTTGATTGATTTGATTGATTTGATTGATTTGATTGATTTGATTGATTTGATTGATTTGATTGATTTGATTGATTTGATTGATTTGATTGATTTGATTGATTTGATTGATTTGATTGATTTGATTGATTTGATTGATTTGATTGATTTGATTGATTTGATTGGTTTGATTGGTTTGATTGATTTGATTGATTTGATTGATTTGATTGATTTGATTGGTTTGATTGATTTGATTGATTTGATTGATTTGATTGATTTGATTGATTTGATTGATTTGATTGATTTGATTGATTTGATTGATTTGATTGATTTGATTGATTTGATTGGTTTGATTGGTTTGATTGGTTTGATTGGTTTGATTGGTTTGATTGGTTTGATTGGTTTGATTGGTTTGATTGGTTTGATTGGTTTGATTGGTTTGATTGGTTTGATTGGTTTGATTGGTTTGATTGGTTTGATTGGTTTGATTGGTTTGATTGATTTGATTGATTTGATTGATTTGATTGATTTGATTGATTTGATTGATTTGATTGATTTGATTGATTTGATTGATTTGATTGATTTGATTGATTTGATTGATTTGATTGATTTGATTGATTTGATTGATTTGATTGATTTGATTGATTTGATTGATTTGATTGATTTGATTGATTTGATTGATTTGATTGATTTGATTGATTTGATTGATTTGATTGATTTGATTGATTTGATTGATTTGATTGATTTGATTGATTTGATTGATTTGATTGATTTGATTGATTTGATTGATTTGATTGATTTTATTTTATTTATTTATTTATTTCGTCAATCGATGTAGACTGGTATAGTTACAGTAATGTTTACATTTTTCTTATTTACTAAAATATATACACTGCTGGTCAATAAAATAGGTGTGAGATAAAAGTACATGAAATTCTGAGTTTTCTCTAAAAATATGTTCATATTCAAATATTTTATAGTTAGGCACAGTCGTAAATATGAAAAAGAATACTTTTATTTGTAAATTAAATGTTATGCTTTTTTGTAACTCTTTCTTCTCCATGAAATCCAAAAAAGTACCTGGTCAATGAAATAGGTGTATTGTAATCCATTGCATTAAAATTTTTTAAATCCAATGATTTTAAGACTTCAACATTTTTAACAACTAGTAACCTGTGTAAACTCCCTTATTCAACCAAATTTTATCCATTTATCTTGGCATTGAGTCATTCAAACGCTGATAAATTTCCGTTGGTATAGGGTAGCATTCCTTTTAAGCTGCTTCCCTCAAACGATCATTATTTGTGAAATTTCGATCGAATAACTTCTTTTTAAGTACATTACGTAAATTTTCTACGGGATTGATGACAGGAAATTGGCATGGTCCGAAATTATAGTCACTTTATTATCCCGAAGTCATTCCTTTACATACTTCGATGTGTGTTTTTGGTCAATATCTTGCTGAAACTGTCATGTAAAGGCACATTATCTTTGGCATAGGACTGCATGACATCCTTTAGGATGTCCATCCTTTAGCCTTGCATTCGAATCTTGCCATTATAGTGGCGTTGCAAAGATTAGGACCTGCGCCATTCCACGAAAAGCAAGCCCCAAACCTCATTATTCTCGCCTCCGTGCTTTACCATATTTTGCGTGTTGCAGATCAAACTGTTTGCACTTTGGACGTTTAACGTTTCGTTGTGCATCGGAGGAAAACAGGTTTACCTTTGATTCGTCCCTCCGAAGCATATGTCGCAATTTTTTGATTCCTTCTGAACCAGGCCCATTAACGCTGTTGAAAAGCAAATTGCATTTTTCTTTAAAGGCTTTGGCTTCGAAATAGTGGAACCATCTTAGCAATTCTTTCTGGAGGTTTGAAATTTTACGGCCTACAGCGAACTGTTCTCGGACCTACCACTTTTCCAATTTGTGCTGAATTGGTCTTGGATGACGCGAAAGGATCAGATTTAGCTAAAATTGCAATACGAAGGTCAGCTGCTGTAGACGTCTTCTTGGGTTGTTTGCATGTTTCCTTTTTTCAAAGGTTTTAAGGCATTTGTAACGAAGTTTTTGGCACGCCGCAGTGTATTCGCGATTTATTTATACGTCTTAACTTCTTGAACAACATTTTTTAGCAAAACTCGTTCCACTTGAGTGCAGTGAGATGCTCGACCCATTCTATAACAAATCTTTGACTTATTCAACATTTAAGTACATTTACTAACACGCTGAATTCAAACTTCACCAAATAAAACGTATAATGGAATTATGTAAAATAATAACACGTTAATATATTTCACACACCTATTATATTGACCAGGCGAGAAAGCCTGCGGTAGTCTTGTTTTGCATCTTGACAAAGATTGCAAATATAATCAGCGCCAACAACCCACTAGTAACTTGACAGATCCCAAGGCTTCTGTGTGCGGTAGGTGTGATAGAGACTGCTGCAACTTGGTATGCGTAATTGAGAGAAAAACAAAATAATCTATCACACACCTATTTTATTGGCCAGCAGTGTATATACGTAATTTTATTATAAATAAAACAATTTCAGCTTTTACAGAATCATTTTCTTATGCGTTAAAATTTCTTTTATGTTTAAAATATTGTGTGAGTTTTAGTTTGGACATTCTAAAATCAATTGATTCGCAATAGCGGTTATAAACAGCCATCATTCGATTTATAGGGCCATATTTTGCATAATTTGTGCGATATGGAGTTATTGAGAATATGCTTCGGTTTCGTAGCTGTCGAGAAGGTGCATAAAAGTTCAATTTGAATAAAATTTCGGCAGAATCAATACGATGCGAGACGATATTATTAATGAACGAAAGCATTGCAAATTCACGACGTTCCTTCAATGTTTGTATATTGATAAGCATGCAGCGTGCTCTATAAGATGGCAGAGGAAATGCTATCCAACCTAGTTTACGAAGGGCAAATAATATGAATTGTTTTTGTACAGATTCTATTCGTTCTTCATGTGTGCTTGAAAAAGGGCACCAAACGATGCTGCAATATTCCAATATCGACCTAACATAAGCAATATATAATGTTTTGATTGTATACGGATCTACAAAATGATAACTAAAGCGTTTTATAAAACTGAGCATGTTGTTAGCTTTGTGAATAATTGTGTTATAATGATCAATAAAATTTAACTTGGAATCTAATATAACGCCTAAATCCCTAATTCTTTCACATTTTGCTACAGTCTGTCTTCCTAAGGTAATCACAACATTCGGTGTTTGTCGTTTTCGACTAAAAGTGATTGAATTGCATTTTTTCACGTTTAGCTGTAGGAGGCTTTTTTGACACCACGTGTGGAAAACCAGAATTTCGTTTTGGAATGTATCAATATCCTCGGCATTTCTTATCTCCAAGTAAAGTTTCATGTCATCGGCATAGATTAGTACTTTCAGTTTTTTGAGAAGGAAGGAAATATCGTTCACATATAAAATAAACAATAGAAGTCCTAAATGAGAGCCTTGTGGAACTCCTGAGGTGACTTCAATTGGATTAGATTGCTTTCCTTTGAATTTGATTATTTGCTGGCGGTTGGATAGATATGATTCTAACCACGTACGCAGCTCAGGCTCAATTCCCATCTTTTTTAATTTATAAAGTAACATTGGGATGTCGATTCGATCAAATGCTTTACTAAAGTCTGTGTAAAGTGCTTCCACGTAGTTTCCATTGTCCATTGCAATCAGTGAATAGTTAATAAATTCTAGTAAATTTGTTGAGGTCGAACGACCTTTGAAGAAGCCATGTTGGAGGTTAGTAATTCTGTTTTTTATTTGAAGAAATATTTTTTCGTTAATGATTGATTCAAAAAGTTTCGAAATGCTGGAGATTATGGCTATTCCACGATAATTGCGAACGTCAGACTTTTTCCCAGATTTATATATAGGTACTAAGAAAGAACTCTTCCATGTTTTGGGAAACTCTCCAGATTGTAAAGACATATTAAAGAGCCAGAACAATGGAGTTGTAAGCTCGGTTGCTAGGTTTTTCATAAATAATGGTGGAATTCCATCAGGGCCAGCACCTTTTGATGAATCCAAATGGTTTAGAGCATTGAAAATGTCCTCCACTATGACATGACTGACACCAAAATCCATAGGAAAATCTGGAAGAAAAGCAAAATAATCGCGATCGCGGTCTTGTTCAGAAAAAGTTGTATATATTTCTTGGAAGAATGTTGCAAATGGGTTGCAGATTTCTTTCGGGCTATTATGTACGTTGTCATCCAAGTGCATTGTTGATGGGAAATTGTCTGATTTTAATTTAGTTTTGACGTAGTTAAAAAAATTCTTTGGACTGGATTTAATCTGCTGTTCAGTTTTGGAGTTGTAATCCGCAAGTGCAGAATCTATGGCAATATTTAGTTTATTGCAAATGTCGAGATATTGTTCCAAGTGCTCGTTATTTTGATTTTTCTTGTATAGCTTGTGGGCTTTTTGTTTCCTATTTTTCAGATTTTTAATTTGCCTATTGTACCAAATAGGATGCTTCGAGCTACCGTGTCGTCTTTTCTTCTTAATGGGCACCTCTTCATGAATAATTTCGAAAATTATTTTGTAAAATACGTCCAGGGCGGTTTCAATATTCGCTTCATTCCTAAGAGTATTTTGCCAGTCGACATTACCTACCTTCCGTCTGATATTGTCATAATTAGCTTTATGGTATTCAAAGACTTCCTCAAAGTCATAGACGTTGGGTTCTTGATTTTTATGGATGAACAAAGAAAATTCAATAGCAGTATGAAAAGCTTCATTTTTCCACAAAGGAGCCAAAGATTCAGATACACAGAAATCATCCTGAGTGTTTGTAAATAAAAGGTCAAGATAGCAATTCTGTTGATTTTTTACATGATTTATTTGATTTAATCCTATGCTAGCAGTTTTGTCAAAGATGAAATTCAATGTTTCGTTTTCTCCTACGACTGGGATTAGAATATTTTCATTTTCAGAATCCGGAATAAAATCGGCATTTCGCTGGTTAAAGTCTCCGTAAATGTGAACTTTGACCTCGACCGGAAGTTCAAATAAAATTTGTTCAGCAATTTTGAAAAAGGCTTCATACGATGATATATCAGCATGTTCTGGTGGGAAATATACAGAGGCAAAAACATGTATTTCACCTGAAATGTTCGCTTTAACCCACACATGTTCAAATTCTTTAAACTTCACTGTGGGAAGAATTTCAGAATTAAATTGAGCCGAAACGCCTATAAGAACTCCTCCACCAGACTTCTTTTGAGATTCTAAAAGATTTCGGTCGTCTCTGAATACGTTAAAGCCACTACCAAAAATTTCCTCACTTTTTATGCTATCGTTCCAACTTGTTTCAGTGCCTAAAATAACAGAATAAGAGGAGCTCAATACATTACTATAGATTTTGCTCATTTTAGATGCGCTCTGCATACGATTAAAATTTTGACAATATATCAAAATTTCTGAAAGCGTTTCTGATAAAGTTAATGGCAATTTGTCATACTTAGAAATATCATGCAAAACTATTGATCCGTTTTCATCCGTAACCGGTTCGTCATGGTCTGCCTCTGAAGAGTGCGTTAGGTTGGACGAAAACACGAATGCTCACAGGAACAAGCTGAACAGCGCTGAGAAAAGGAATTCGTCAGGACGGGGGTTACAAACCTATCTGGTGCGGAAGTTGAGTTAAATTGATGTACAACCGGGTATGGATTCAGTGTTTCACCACGTTGAAACCTGATACCACGCTGATTTTCAAACGGAGGCCTAGAGAATTGCACCCTTGCCGCCGCAAGTAGATCCTTATCCCGGGGAAGAGAGTTGCCAGCTGTTGGACGACCGCATTGCGTATTGTTGTTGTTGTTGCGATTATTGCTGCTATTGTTGTTGCGATTGTTGTTACGATTATTGTTGCTATTGTTGTTGCTATTGTTGTTGTTATTGAGGTTATAGTTATAATAACTGCTTCTGGATATCTGATGTTTATTTGTCTCATTAGTATTACGGCTACGTTGGTGTCCGTTTTTATTGCGATCATTTATTACCCGATGCAACTGCTTTTTATTAGCTTTTCTTCGTGCCATCGCCCTATCTTTCATCTTTTGCTGTTGAATTCTACGCTGATTACGTGTGTCGTACTCCGTCCAGTCAGAGCGCCACACTTTCTTCGAACCCAAAAAGCGCCACCCTTCAGTGGCTTCGGCAGTGGAACGGTGATCTGAGTCGCCCGATTTTGTTGATTGGGCATTTAATTCGTCCATCAAGCTGGGGCCCGCTGGTGGCAAACAAGCATCGCGTATACTGCTATCCAAAGTGTTAATTGAGCCGGCAAGAGATTGTACTTCTTTGAGAATGTCACTGCCAACTGAATTTGTTATAATTTTCACTTCGTCTAAAACTTCACGTGTAGGACGCGATTCACTCAGGTAGTGTTCATTACAATGAGCTGCCATATCTATGGTAAGTGTGCTCAAGTTCTGAACTTCGCTGCAGATTTTTTTCAATTCTCTGGTCAAATCGGCAGTGAGATCATTTACATACTCTTCAATGTGTTTTTTTGTGGATCCCATAGATATGTTGAATAGTGATGTGATATGGTTTTTCAGCGTGACCAGCTCATCGGCCTTATTAAAAGAATTACTGTCAATGGCCTGCGATAGTGCCGATACAGCATTTGCCACTTGCGACGATGTGTTTATGTTCACATTCGCCACTGATTCTTTAAGCTGCAGCTCAACATTTTCGAATAAGTCAACAATTGAATTGAACTTTTTTATGTCGGCTGCTATTTGTAAGTTGCAGTCCGTTTGCGTAGTTATAGATTCAAATAATTTTTCCTGTTGGTACAGCACTTTTCGTGTGTCTATGCCTATCTTTAGATTATGCTGGCAATCTGCACACAGGGGAATCATGAAGTGCGAGATAAATTCTTCTTGATTTCGCTGGACTCCTACACAAGCTGCATGATAACATTTTCTGCAGAATTCACACTGCCACAAGAAACGATCATCGCTGATATTACAAGATGTCACACTGCAGCTCATTATGATAACCGTTGTTTAATAGGATTTGATTGATTTGATTGATTTGATTGATTTGATTGATTTGATTGATTTGATTGATTTGATTGATTTGATTGATTTGATTGATTTGATTGATTTGATTGATTTGATTGATTTGATTGATTTGATTGATTTGATTGATTTGATTGATTTGATTGATTTGATTGATTTGATTGATTTGATTGATTTGATTGATTTGATTGATTTGATTGATTTGATTGATTTGATTGATTTGATTGATTTGATTGATTTGATTGATTTGATTGATTTGATTGATTTGATTGATTTGATTGATTTGATTGATTTGATTGATTTGATTGATTTGATTGATTTGATTGATTTGATTGATTTGATTGATTTGATTGATTTGATTGATTTGATTGATTTGATTGATTTGATTGATTTGATTGATTTGATTGATTTGATTGATTTGATTGATTTGATTGATTTGATTGATTTGATTGATTTGATTGATTTGATTGATTTGATTGATTTGATTGATTTGATTGATTTGATTGATTTGATTGATTTGATTGATTTGATTGATTTGATTGATTTGATTGATTTGATTGATTTGATTGATTTGATTGATTTGATTGATTTGATTGATTTGATTGATTTGATTGATTTGATTGATTTGATTGATTTGATTGATTTGATTGATTTGATTGATTTGATTGATTTGATTGATTTGATTGATTTGATTGATTTGATTGATTTGATTGATTTGATTGATTTGATTGATTTGATTGATTTGATTGATTTGATTGATTTGATTGATTTGATTGATTTGATTGATTTGATTGATTTGATTGATTTGATTGATTTGATTGATTTGATTGATTTGATTGATTTGATTGATTTGATTGATTTGATTGATTTGATTGATTTGATTGATTTGATTGATTTGATTGATTTGATTGATTTGATTGATTTGATTGATTTGATTGATTTGATTGATTTGATTGATTTGATTGATTTGATTGATTTGATTGATTTGATTGATTTGATTGATTTGATTGATTTGATTGATTTGATTGATTTGATTGATTTGATTGATTTGATTGATTTGATTGATTTGATTGATTTGATTGATTTGATTGATTTGATTGATTTGATTGATTTGATTGATTTGATTGATTTGATTGATTTGATTGATTTGATTGATTTGATTGATTTGATTGATTTGATTGATTTGATTGATTTGATTGATTTGATTGATTTGATTGATTTGATTGATTTGATTGATTTGATTGATTTGATTGATTTGATTGATTTGATTGATTTGATTGATTTGATTGATTTGATTGATTTGATTGATTTGATTGATTTGATTGATTTGATTGATTTGATTGATTTGATTGATTTGATTGATTTGATTGATTTGATTGATTTGATTGATTTGATTGATTTGATTGATTTGATTGATTTGATTGATTTGATTGATTTGATTGATTTGATTGATTTGATTGATTTGATTGATTTGATTGATTTGATTGATTTGATTGATTTGATTGATTTGATTGATTTGATTGATTTGATTGATTTGATTGATTTGATTGATTTGATTGATTTGATTGATTTGATTGATTTGATTGATTTGATTGATTTGATTGATTTGATTGATTTGATTGATTTGATTGATTTGATTGATTTGATTGATTTGATTGATTTGATTGATTTGATTGATTTGATTGATTTGATTGATTTGATTGATTTGATTGATTTGATTGATTTGATTGATTTGATTGATTTGATTGATTTGATTGATTTGATTGATTTGATTGATTTGATTGATTTGATTGATTTGATTGATTTGATTGATTTGATTGATTTGATTGATTTGATTGATTTGATTGATTTGATTGATTTGATTGATTTGATTGATTTGATTGATTTGATTGATTTGATTGATTTGATTGATTTGATTGATTTGATTGATTTGATTGATTTGATTGATTTGATTGATTTGATTGATTTGATTGATTTGATTGATTTGATTGATTTGATTGATTTGATTGATTTGATTGATTTGATTGATTTGATTGATTTGATTGATTTGATTGATTTGATTGATTTGATTGATTTGATTGATTTGATTGATTTGATTGATTTGTTTGATTTGATTGATTTGATTGATTTGATTGATTTGATTGATTTGATTGATTTGATTGATTTGATTGATTTGATTGATTTGATTGATTTGATTGATTTGATTGATTTGATTGATTTGATTGATTTGATTGATTTGATTGATTTGATTGATTTGATTGATTTGATTGATTTGATTGATTTGATTGATTTGATTGATTTGATTGATTTGATTGATTTGATTGATTTGATTGATTTGATTGATTTGATTGATTTGATTGATTTGATTGATTTGATTGATTTGATTGATTTGATTGTTTTGATTGATTTGATTGGTTTGATTGGTTTGATTGGTTTGATTGGTTTGATTGGTTTGATTGGTTTGATTGGTTTGATTGGTTTGATTGGTTTGATTGGTTTGATTGGTTTGATTGGTTTGATTGGTTTGATTGGTTTGATTGGTTTGATTGGTTTGATTGGTTTGATTGGTTTGATTGGTTTGATTGGTTTGATTGGTTTGATTGATTTGATTGATTTGATTGATTTGATTGATTTGATTGATTTGATTGATTTGATTGATTCGATTGATTCGATTGATTCGATTGATTCGATTGATTCGATTGATTCGATTGATTCGATTGATTCGATTGATTCGATTGATTCGATTGATTCGATTGATTCGATTGATTCGATTGATTCGATTGATTCGATTGATTCGATTGATTCGATTGATTCGATTGATTCGATTGATTCGATTGATTCGATTGATTCGATTGATTCGATTGATTCGATTGATTCGATTGATTCGATTGATTCGATTGATTCGATTGATTCGATTGATTCGATTGATTCGATTGATTCGATTGATTCGATTGATTCGATTGATTCGATTGATTCGATTGATTCGATTGATTCGATTGATTCGATTGATTCGATTGATTCGATTGATTCGATTGATTCGATTGATTCGATTGATTCGATTGATTCGATTGATTCGATTGATTCGATTGATTCGATTGATTCGATTGATTCGATTGATTCGATTGATTCGATTGATTCGATTGATTCGATTGATTCGATTGATTCGATTGATTCGATTGATTCGATTCGATTGATTCGATTGATTCGATTGATTCGATTGATTCGATTGATTCGATTGAATCGATTGATTCGATTGATTCGATTGATTCGATTGATTCGATTGATTCGATTGATTCGATTGATTCGATTGATTCGATTGATTCGATTGATTCGATTGATTCGATTGATTCGATTGATTCGATTGATTCGATTGATTCGATTGATTCGATTGATTCGATTGATTCGATTGATTCGATTGATTCGATTGATTCGATTGATTCGATTGATTCGATTGATTCGATTGATTCGATTGATTCGATTGATTCGATTGATTCGATTGATTCGATTGATTCGATTGATTCGATTGATTCGATTGATTCGATTGATTCGATTGATTCGATTGATTCGATTGATTCGATTGATTCGATTGATTCGTTTGATTCGATTGATTCGATTGATTCGATTGATTCGATTGATTCGATTGATTCGATTGATTCGATTGATTCGATTGATTCGATTGATTCGATTGATTCGATTGATTCGATTGATTCGATTGATTCGATTGATTCGATTGATTCGATTGATTCGATTGATTCGATTGATTCGATTGATTCGATTGATTCGATTGATTCGATTGATTCGATTGATTCGATTGATTCGATTGATTCGATTGATTCGATTGATTCGATTGATTCGATTGATTCGATTGATTCGATTGATTCGATTGATTCGATTGATTCGATTGATTCGATTGATTCGATTGATTCGATTGATTCGATTGATTCGATTGATTCGATTGATTCGATTGATTCGATTGATTCGATTGATTCGATTGATTCGATTGATTCGATTGATTCGATTGATTCGATTGATTCGATTGATTCGATTGATTCGATTGATTCGATTGATTCGATTGAATCGATTGATTCGATTGATTCGATTGATTCGATTGATTCGATTGATTCGATTGATTCGATTGATTCGATTGATTCGATTGATTCGATTGATTCGATTGATTCGATTGATTCGATTGATTCGATTGATTCGATTGATTCGATTGATTCGATTGATTCGATTGATTCGATTGATTCGATTGATTCGATTGATTCGATTGATTCGATTGATTCGATTGATTCGATTGATTCGATTGATTCGATTGATTCGATTGATTCGATTGATTCGATTGATTCGATTGATTCGATTGATTCGATTGATTCGATTGATTCGATTGATTCGATTGATTCGATTGATTCGATTGATTCGATTGATTCGATTGATTCGATTGATTCGATTGATTCGATTGATTCGATTGATTCGATTGATTCGATTGATTCGATTGATTCGATTGATTCGATTGATTCGATTGATTCGATTGATTCGATTGATTCGATTGATTCGATTGATTCGATTGATTCGATTGATTCGATTGATTCGATTGATTCGATTGATTCGATTGATTCGATTGATTCGATTGATTCGATTGATTCGATTGATTCGATTGATTCGATTGATTCGATTGATTCGATTGATTCGATTGATTCGATTGATTCGATTGATTCGATTGATTCGATTGATTCGATTGATTCGATTGATTCGATTGATTCGATTGATTCGATTGATTCGATTGATTCGATTGATTCGATTGATTCGATTGATTCGATTGATTCGATTGATTCGATTGATTCGATTGATTCGATTGATTCGATTGATTCGATTGATTCGATTGATTCGATTGATTCGATTGATTCGATTGATTCGATTGATTCGATTGATTCGCGATTGATTCGATTGATTCGATTGATTCGATTGATTCGATTGATTCGATTGATTCGATTGATTCGATTGATTCGATTGATTCGATTGATTCGATTGATTCGATTGATTCGATTGATTCGATTGATTCGATTGATTCGATTGATTCGATTGATTCGATTGATTCGATTGATTCGATTGATTCGATTGATTCGATTGATTCGATTGATTCGATTGATTCGATTGATTCGATTGATTCGATTGATTCGATTGATTCGATTGATTCGATTGATTCGATTGATTCGATTGATTCGATTGATTCGATTGATTCGATTGATTCGATTGATTCGATTGATTCGATTGATTCGATTGATTCGATTGATTCGATTGATTCGATTGATTCGATTGATTCGATTGATTCGATTGATTCGATTGATTCGATTGATTCGATTGATTCGATTGATTCGATTGATTCGATTGATTCGATTGATTCGATTGATTCGATTGATTCGATTGATTCGATTGATTCGATTGATTCGATTGATTCGATTGATTCGATTGATTCGATTGATTCGATTGATTCGATTGATTCGATTGATTCGATTGATTCGATTGATTCGATTGATTCGATTGATTCGATTGATTCGATTGATTCGATTGATTCGATTGATTCGATTGATTCGATTGATTCGATTGATTCGATTGATTCGATTGATTCGATTGATTCGATTGATTCGATTGATTCGATTGATTCGATTGATTCGATTGATTCGATTGATTCGATTGATTCGATTGATTCGATTGATTCGATTGATTCGATTGATTCGATTGATTCGATTGATTCGATTGTTTCGATTGATTCGATTGATTCGATTGATTCGATTGATTCGATTGATTCGATTGATTCGATTGATTCGATTGATTCGATTGATTCGATTGATTCGATTGATTCGATTGATTCGATTGATTCGATTGATTCGATTGATTCGATTGATTCGATTGATTCGATTGATTCGATTGATTCGATTGATTCGATTGATTCGATTGATTCGATTGATTCGATTGATTCGATTGATTCGATTGATTCGATTGATTCGATTGATTCGATTGATTCGATTGATTCGATTGATTCGATTGATTCGATTGATTCGATTGATTCGATTGATTCGATTGATTCGATTGATTCGATTGATTCGATTGATTCGATTGATTCGATTGATTCGATTGATTCGATTGATTCGATTGATTCGATTGATTCGATTGATTCGATTGATTCGATTGATTCGATTGATTCGATTGATTCGATTGATTCGATTGATTCGATTGATTCGATTGATTCGATTGATTCGATTGATTCGATTGATTCGATTGATTCGATTGATTCGATTGATTCGATTGATTCGATTGATTCGATTGATTCGATTGATTCGATTGATTCGATTGATTCGATTGATTCGATTGATTCGATTGATTCGATTGATTCGATTGATTCGATTGATTCGATTGATTCGATTGATTCGATTGATTCGATTGATTCGATTGATTCGATTGATTCGATTGATTCGATTGATTCGATTGATTCGATTGATTCGATTGATTCGATTGATTCGATTGATTCGATTGATTCGATTGATTCGATTGATTCGATTGATTCGATTGATTCGATTGATTCGATTGATTCGATTGATTCGATTGATTCGATTGATTCGATTGATTCGATTGATTCGATTGATTCGATTGATTCGATTGATTCGATTGATTCGATTGATTCGAATGATTCGATTGATTCGATTGATTCGATTGATTCGATTGATTCGATTGATTCGATTGATTCGATTGATTTGATTGATTCGATTGATTCGATTGATTCGATTGATTCGATTGATTCGATTGATTCGATTGATTCGATTGATTCGATTGATTCGATTGATTCGATTGATTCGATTGATTCGATTGATTCGATTGATTCGATTGTTTCGATTGTTTCGATTGTTTCGATTGATTCGATTGATTCGATTGATTCGATTGATGCGATTGATTCGATTGATTCGATTGATTCGATTGATTCGATTGATTCGATTGATTCGATTGATTCGATTGATTCGATTGATTCGATTGATTCGATTGATTCGATTGATTCGATTGATTCGATTGATTCGATTGATTCGATTGATTCGATTGATTCGATTGATTCGATTGATTCGATTGATTCGATTGATTCGATTGATTCGATTGATTCGATTGATTCGATTGATTCGATTGATTCGATTGATTCGATTGATTCGATTGATTCGATTGATTCGATTGATTCGATTGATTCGATTGATTCGATTGATTCGATTGATTCGATTGATTCGATTGATTCGATTGATTCGATTGATTCGATTGATTCGATTGATTCGATTGATTCGATTGATTCGATTGATTCGGTTGATTCGGTTGATTCGATTGATTCGATTGATTCGATTGATTCGATTGATTCGATTGATTCGATTGATTCGATTGATTCGATTGATTCGATTGATTCGATTGATTCGATTGATTCGATTGATTCGATTGATTCGATTGATTCGATTGATTCGATTGATTCGATTGATACGATTGATACGATTGATTCGATTGATTCGATTGATTCGATTGATTCGATTGATTCGATTGATTCGATTGATTCGATTGATTCGATTGATTCGATTGATTCGATTGATTCGATTGATTCGATTGATTCGATTGATTCGATTGATTCGATTGATTCGATTGATTCGATTGATTCGATTGATTCGATTGATTCGATTGATTCGATTGATTCGATTGATTCGATTGATTCGATTGATTCGATTGATTCGATTGATTCGATTCGATTGATTCGATTGATTCGATTGATTCGATTGATTCGATTGATTCGATTGAATCGATTGATTCGATTGATTCGATTGATTCGATTGATTCGATTGATTCGATTGATTCGATTGATTCGATTGATTCGATTGATTCGATTGATTCGATTGATTCGATTGATTCGATTGATTCGATTGATTCGATTGATTCGATTGATTCGATTGATTCGATTGATTCGATTGATTCGATTGATTCGATTGATTCGATTGATTCGATTGATTCGATTGATTCGATTGATTCGATTGATTCGATTGATTCGATTGATTCGATTGATTCGATTGATTCGATTGATTCGATTGATTCGATTGATTCGATTGATTCGATTGATTCGATTGATTCGATTGATTCGATTGATTCGATTGATTCGATTGATTCGATTGATTCGATTGATTCGATTGATTCGATTGATTCGTTTGATTCGATTGATTCGATTGATTCGATTGATTCGATTGATTCGATTGATTCGATTGATTCGATTGATTCGATTGATTCGATTGATTCGATTGATTCGATTGATTCGATTGATTCGATTGATTCGATTGATTCGATTGATTCGATTGATTCGATTGATTCGATTGATTCGATTGATTCGATTGATTCGATTGATTCGATTGATTCGATTGATTCGATTGATTCGATTGATTCGATTGATTCGATTGATTCGATTGATTCGATTGATTCGATTGATTCGATTGATTCGATTGATTCGATTGATTCGATTGATTCGATTGATTCGATTGATTCGATTGATTCGATTGATTCGATTGATTCGATTGATTCGATTGATTCGATTGATTCGATTGATTCGATTGATTCGATTGATTCGATTGATTCGATTGATTCGATTGATTCGATTGATTCGATTGATTCGATTGATTCGATTGATTCGATTGATTCGATTGATTCGATTGATTCGATTGATTCGATTGATTCGATTGATTCGATTGATTCGATTGATTCGATTGATTCGATTGATTCGATTGATTCGATTGATTCGATTGATTCGATTGATTCGATTGATTCGATTGATTCGATTGATTCGATTGATTCGATTGATTCGATTGATTCGATTGATTCGATTGATTCGATTGATTCGATTGATTCGATTGATTCGATTGATTCGATTGATTCGATTGATTCGATTGATTCGATTGATTCGATTGATTCGATTGATTCGATTGATTCGATTGATTCGATTGATTCGATTGATTCGATTGATTCGATTGATTCGATTGATTCGATTGATTCGATTGATTCGATTGATTCGATTGATTCGATTGATTCGATTGATTCGATTGATTCGATTGATTCGATTGATTCGATTGATTCGATTGATTCGATTGATTCGATTGATTCGATTGATTCGATTGATTCGATTGATTCGATTGATTCGATTGATTCGATTGATTCGATTGATTCGATTGATTCGATTGATTCGATTGATTCGATTGATTCGATTGATTCGATTGATTCGATTGATTCGATTGATTCGATTGATTCGATTGATTCGATTGATTCGATTGATTCGATTGATTCGATTGATTCGATTGATTCGATTGATTCGATTGATTCGATTGATTCGATTGATTCGATTGATTCGATTGATTCGATTGATTCGATTGATTCGATTGATTCGATTGATTCGATTGATTCGATTGATTCGATTGATTCGATTGATTCGATTGATTCGATTGATTCGATTGATTCGATTGATTCGATTGATTCGATTGATTCGATTGATTCGATTGATTCGATTGATTCGATTGATTCGATTGATTCGATTGATTCGATTGATTCGATTGATTCGATTGATTCGATTGATTCGATTGATTCGATTGATTCGATTGATTCGATTGATTCGATTGATTCGATTGATTCGATTGATTCGATTGATTCGATTGATTCGATTGATTCGATTGATTCGATTGATTCGATTGATTCGATTGATTCGATTGATTCGATTGATTCGATTGATTCGATTGATTCGATTGATTCGATTGATTCGATTGATTCGATTGATTCGATTGATTCGATTGATTCGATTGATTCGATTGATTCGATTGATTCGATTGATTCGATTGATTCGATTGATTCGATTGATTCGATTGATTCGATTGATTCGATTGATTCGATTGATTCGATTGATTCGATTGATTCGATTGATTCGATTGATTCGATTGATTCGATTGATTCGATTGATTCGATTGATTCGATTGATTCGATTGATTCGATTGATTCGATTGATTCGATTGATTCGATTGATTCGATTGATTCGATTGATTCGATTGATTCGATTGATTCGATTGATTCGATTGATTCGATTGATTCGATTGATTCGATTGATTCGATTGATTCGATTGTTTCGATTGATTCGATTGATTCGATTGATTCGATTGATTCGATTGATTCGATTGATTCGATTGATTCGATTGATTCGATTGATTCGATTGATTCGATTGATTCGATTGATTCGATTGATTCGATTGATTCGATTGATTCGATTGATTCGATTGATTCGATTGATTCGATTGATTCGATTGATTCGATTGATTCGATTGATTCGATTGATTCGATTGATTCGATTGATTCGATTGATTCGATTGATTCGATTGATTCGATTGATTCGATTGATTCGATTGATTCGATTGATTCGATTGATTCGATTGATTCGATTGATTCGATTGATTCGATTGATTCGATTGATTCGATTGATTCGATTGATTCGATTGATTCGATTGATTCGATTGATTCGATTGATTCGATTGATTCGATTGATTCGATTGATTCGATTGATTCGATTGATTCGATTGATTCGATTGATTCGATTGATTCGATTGATTCGATTGATTCGATTGATTCGATTGATTCGATTGATTCGATTGATTCGATTGATTCGATTGATTCGATTGATTCGATTGATTCGATTGATTCGATTGATTCGATTGATTCGATTGATTCGATTGATTCGATTGATTCGATTGATTCGATTGATTCGATTGATTCGATTGATTCGATTGATTCGATTGATTCGATTGATTCGATTGATTCGATTGATTCGATTGATTCGATTGATTCGATTGATTCGATTGATTCGATTGATTCGATTGATTCGATTGATTCGATTGATTCGATTGATTCGATTGATTCGATTGATTCGATTGATTCGATTGATTCGATTGATTCGATTGATTCGATTGATTCGATTGATTCGATTGATTCGATTGATTCGATTGATTCGATTGATTCGATTGATTCGATTGATTCGATTGATTCGATTGATTCGATTGATTCGATTGATTCGATTGATTCGATTGATTCGATTGATTCGATTGATTCGATTGATTCGATTGATTCGATTGATTCGATTGATTCGATTGATTCGATTGATTCGATTGATTCGATTGATTCGATTGATTCGATTGATTCGATTGATTCGATTGATTCGATTGATTCGATTGATTCGATTGATTCGATTGATTCGATTGATTCGATTGATTCGATTGATTCGATTGATTCGATTGATTCGATTGATTCGATTGATTCGATTGATTCGAATGATTCGATTGATTCGATTGATTCGATTGATTCGATTGATTCGATTGATTCGATTGATTTGATTGATTCGATTGATTCGATTGATTCGATTGATTCGATTGATTCGATTGATTCGATTGATTCGATTGATTCGATTGATTCGATTGATTCGATTGATTCGATTGATTCGATTGATTCGATTGATTCGATTGATTCGATTGTTTCGATTGTTTCGATTGTTTCGATTGATTCGATTGATTCGATTGATTCGATTGATTCGATTGATTCGATTGATTCGATTGATTCGATTGATGCGATTGATTCGATTGATTCGATTGATTCGATTGATTCGATTGATTCGATTGATTCGATTGATTCGATTGATTCGATTGATTCGATTGATTCGATTGATTCGATTGATTCGATTGATTCGATTGATTCGATTGATTCGATTGATTCGATTGATTCGATTGATTCGATTGATTCGATTGATTCGATTGATTCGATTGATTCGATTGATTCGATTGATTCGATTGATTGGATTGATTCGATTGATTCGATTGATTCGATTGATTCGGTTGATTCGATTGATTCGATTGATTCGATTGATTCGATTGATTCGATTGATTCGATTGATTCGATTGATTCGATTGATTCGATTGATTCGATTGATTCGATTGATTCGATTGATTCGATTGATTCGATTGATTCGATTGATTCGATTGATTCGATTGATTCGATTGATTCGATTGATTCGATTGATACGATTGATACGATTGATTCGATTGATTCGATTGATTCGATTGATTCGATTGATTCGATTGATTCGATTGATTCGATTGATTCGATTGATTCGATTGATTCGATTGATTTGATTGATTTGATTGATTCGATTGATTCGATTGATTCGGTTGATTCGATTGATTCGATTGATTCGATTGATTCGATTGATTCGATTGTTTCGATTGATTCGATTGATTCGATTGATTCGATTGATTCGATTGATTCGATTGATTCGATTGATTCGATTGATTCGATTGATTCGATTGATTCGATTGATTCGATTGATTCGATTGATTCGATTGATTCGATTGATTCGATTGATTCGATTGATTCGATTGATTCGATTGATTCGATTGATTCGATTGATTCGATTGATTCGATTGATTCGATTGATTCGATTGATTCGATTGATTCGATTGATTCGATTGATTCGATTGATTCGATTGATTTGATTGGTTTGATTGATTTGATTGATTTGATTGATTTGATTGATTTGATTGATTTGATTGATTTGATTGATTTGAATGATTTGATTCATTTGATTCATTTGATTCATTTGAATCATTCGATTTATTTGATTCATTTGATTCATATGGTTCATTTGATTCATTTGATGCATTTGATTCATTTGATTCATTTGATTCATTTGATTCATTTGATTCATTTGATTCATTTGATTCATTTGATTCATTTGATTCATTTGATTCATTTGATTCATTTGATTCATTTGATTCATTTGATTCATTTGATTCATTTGATTCATTTGATTCATTTGATTCATTTGATTCATTTGATTCATTTGATTCATTTGATTCATTTGATTCATTTGATTCATTTGATTCATTTGATTCATTTGATTCATTTGATTCATTTGATTCATTTGATTCATTTGATACATTTGATTTATTTGATTTATTTGATTCATTTGATTCATTTTATTCATATCTTTAATTTTATGCATTTCATGTTCAGTCATTCGTTTTATTTCATTCAATTTGTGAGTATGAGTTAATTTATTCTATTAATCTTATAACTATTTTTAAATTTAATCTTAATTTTTATGTAATAACCTAATCTAATTTGATTCGTGTACACTCAAGTTTTTTTTACGCGGTTTTTTTTGCGCGGTATTTTTTTACGCGGTTTTTTTACGCGGATTTTGAAATTTACGCGGTTTTCATTTACGCGGATTTTGAAATTTACGCTGTTTTTGAAATTTACGCGGTTTTCATTTACGCGGTTTTTTAAATTTACGCGGTTTTCATTCACGCGGATTTTGGAATTTACGCGGTATCCATCAATGAGGTTCCCTTTATCGTGGATTCTTAAATTCAAGTGGTCTTCATTTACGCGGATTTTGAAATTTACGCGGTTTTCATTTACGCGGATTTTGAAATTTACGCGGTTTTCATTTACGCGGATTTTGAAATGTACGCGGTTTTCAATTACGCGGATTTTGAAATTTACGCGGTTTTCATTTACGTGGATTTTGAAATTTACGCGGTTTTCATTTACGCGGCTCGCATCCCCCGCGTAAAAAAAACCTGAGTGTATATTATAATTTTGATGTTCATTAATTTTTCTACTCATTTTATGAATTTAAAAACCTATTGTTTCATTTTTTGCTTTACTTTTTTATTTCGGTCGTTTTGTTGATTTCTATAATTTATTCAGTTTATTCGAGATTTTATTCGTGCAAGACTAGAAACTGTTTACATCCCACCTCTAGTTGGGTGCCTACTTCTCATGAGTTCTGCAAACTAATCCAATAGTGAAATGTGTAAGAACTGTCTCATCTCACTGCTAGGTGGATTAAATCGGTTTTTTGAAATAAACTGCAAATCAATGATACTTGTTATTATTTTTCAGCCTCAATGCTCCTGCATTTTAATTTCGGCGCCCACTTTGTATTCAAAAGCTAAATTTTCGAAATTTTTCAGGTGAAATTCCGAAGTAAACAAACAAAAAAACCCGTTATAATCCACCTAGTTGTGCAATTGTGCCTTTCTCATTTATCCAAACTACGATTCTATGGCTGGTTATGTTTAATATAATGATGGAACTGTCTATTAGATATTCTGTGCGATTTACACATACGTACAATGAATCGACAGCTACGAACTTGAGTTGCTATGTGTCGACGCTGAAACACTTGAAACCAGCGGCGGATCCAGAAGAAGGGGCGCGGGGGTTTGAACCTCGCCAAACATTTTCAAATTGTTAAGAAATTTTAAATTAGTCTCTCAACTCAAAATCATTTAAAAAAAAAATTTTACTGGTTTTTCAGACCCACAAGGAAAGTTTATTTTAGAGGAATTAGAAAATTTTATTCGCATAGAGGGCGGTTTAGGGAAGGGTGGTGAGTGATGTGAGGGGGGGGGGGGCTCCCCTCACCGTATCCACCTAACTACGACCTTGTTAAAATACAGAAAACCTATCTAGGTAAAAAAATAGATTGACGATGTTCAGAGTGATTGCATAACCATTCTATAGGAGAAAGGCAAAAATGTCAAAGTATTTTTACACT
>NW_026683575.1:0-35000 GCF_030247195.1 Topomyia yanbarensis | reverse complement strand
TTTCCATGACCAGTAGTGAAAATTGGTGGGTTGGAAAAATTGAGAAGACAATAAAATTGATTTCTATTGAAACAATTGTTTTTGCTTAGGAAACCTTGCCGGATGATTTTGTTTGCCTATCCTGTATCCATCAGAAGAAGAAAATTTTATTGCCATGTGTTTTCAAGAAATTTCCATGATCACCAGTGGAAATTGGTGGGTTGGAAAAAAATGGGAGGACGATCAAATTGATTTTTATAGAAAGAATCCTTGCAGAATGATTCTGTTTCCCTATCCTGCATCCATCAGAAGAAGAAAATTTTATTGCCATGTGTTTTCAAGAACTTTCCATGATCAGTAGTGGAAGTTGGTGGGTTGGAAAAAAATGGGAGGACGATCCAATTGATTTTTATAGAAAGAATCCTTGCAGAATGATTATGTTTCCCTATCCTGCATTCATCGGAAGAAGAAAGTTTTATTGCCATGTGTTTTCAAGAAATTTCCATGAACAGTAGTGGAAATTGGTGGGTTGGAAAAAAAATTGGGAGGACGATCAAATTGATTTTTATAGAAAGAATCCTTGCAGAATGATTCTGTTTCCCTATCCTGCATCCATCGGAAGAAGAAAATTTTATTGCCATGTGTTTTCAAGAAATTTCCATGATCAGTAGTGGGAATTGGTGGGATGGAAAAAATGGGAGGACGATCGAATTGATTTTTATAGAAAGAATCCTTGCAGAATGATTATGTTTCCCTATCCTGCATCCATCAGAAGAAGAAAATTTTATTGCCATGTGTTTTCAAGAAATTTCCATGATCAGTAGTGGAAATTGGTGGGTTGGAAAAAATGGGAGGACGATCAAATTGATTTTTATAGAAAGAAATATTTTTGTTTACGAAACCTTGCAGGATGATTTTGTTTGCCTGCCCTGTATCCACCAGAAGAAGAAAATTTTATTTCCATGTGTTTTCAAGAAATTTTCATGACAAGTCAAAGACAAGACAAAGACAAGACAAAGACAAGACAAAGACAAGACAAAGACAAGACAAAGACAAGACAAAGACAAGACAAAGACAAGACAAAGACAAGACAAAGACAAGACAAAGACAAGACAAAGACAAGACAAAGACAAGACAAAGACAAGACAAAGACAAGACAAAGACAAGACAAAGACAAGACAAAGACAAGACAAAGACAAGACAAAGACAAGACAAAGACAAGACAAAGACAAGACAAAGACAAGACAAAGACAAGACAAAGACAAGACAAAGACAAGACAAAGACAAGACAAAGACAAGACAAAGACAAGACAAAGACAAGACAAAGACAAGACAAAGACAAGACAAAGACAAGACAAAGACAAGACAAAGACAAGACAAAGACAAGACAAAGACAAGACAAAGACAAGACAAAGACAAGACAAAGACAAGACAAAGACAAGACAAAGACAAGACAAAGACAAGACAAAGACAAGACAAAGACAAGACAAAGACAAGACAAAGACAAGACAAAGACAAGACAAAGACAAGACAAAGACAAGACAAAGACAAGACAAAGACAAGACAAAGACAAGACAAAGACAAGACAAAGACAAGACAAAGACAAGACAAAGACAAGACAAAGACAAGACAAAGACAAGACAAAGACAAGACAAAGACAAGACAAAGACAAGACAAAGACAAGACAAAGACAAGACAAAGACAAGACAAAGACAAGACAAAGACAAGACAAAGACAAGACAAAGACAAGACAAAGACAAGACAAAGACAAGACAAAGACAAGACAAAGACAAGACAAAGACAAGACAAAGACAAGACAAAGACAAGACAAAGACAAGACAAAGACAAGACAAAGACAAGACAAAGACAAGACAAAGACAAGACAAAGACAAGACAAAGACAAGACAAAGACAAGACAAAGACAAGACAAAGACAAGACAAAGACAAGACAAAGACAAGACAAAGACAAGACAAAGACAAGACAAAGACAAGACAAAGACAAGACAAAGACAAGACAAAGACAAGACAAAGACAAGACAAAGACAAGACAAAGACAAGACAAAGACAAGACAAAGACAAGACAAAGACAAGACAAAGACAAGACAAAGACAAGACAAAGACAAGACAAAGACAAGACAAAGACAAGACAAAGACAAGACAAAGACAAGACAAAGACAAGACAAAGACAAGACAAAGACAAGACAAAGACAAGACAAAGACAAGACAAAGACAAGACAAAGACAAGACAAAGACAAGACAAAGACAAGACAAAGACAAGACAAAGACAAGACAAAGACAAGACAAAGACAAGACAAGACAAAGACAAGACAAAGACAAGACAAAGACAAGACAAAGACAAGACAAAGACAAGACAAAGACAAGACAAAGACAAGACAAAGACAAGACAAAGACAAGACAAAGACAAGACAAAGACAAGACAAAGACAAGACAAAGACAAGACAAAGACAAGACAAAGACAAGACAAAGACAAGACAAAGACAAGACAAAGACAAGACAAAGACAAGACAAAGACAAGACAAAGACAAGACAAAGACAAGACAAAGACAAGACAAAGACAAGACAAAGACAAGACAAAGACAAGACAAAGACAAGACAAAGACAAGACAAAGACAAGACAAAGACAAGACAAAGACAAGACAAAGACAAGACAAAGACAAGACAAAGACAAGACAAAGACAAGACAAAGACAAGACAAAGACAAGACAAAGACAAGACAAAGACAAGACAAAGACAAGACAAAGACAAGACAAAGACAAGACAAAGACAAGACAAAGACAAGACAAAGACAAGACAAAGACAAGACAAAGACAAGACAAAGACAAGACAAAGACAAGACAAAGACAAGACAAAGACAAGACAAAGACAAGACAAAGACAAGACAAAGACAAGACAAAGACAAGACAAAGACAAGACAAAGACAAGACAAAGACAAGACAAAGACAAGACAAAGACAAGACAAAGACAAGACAAAGACAAGACAAAGACAAGACAAAGACAAGACAAAGACAAGACAAAGACAAGACAAAGACAAGACAAAGACAAGACAAAGACAAGACAAAGACAAGACAAAGACAAGACAAAGACAAGACAAAGACAAGACAAAGACAAGACAAAGACAAGACAAAGACAAGACAAAGACAAGACAAAGACAAGACAAAGACAAGACAAAGACAAGACAAAGACAAGACAAAGACAAGACAAAGACAAGACAAAGACAAGACAAAGACAAGACAAAGACAAGACAAAGACAAGACAAAGACAAGACAAAGACAAGACAAAGACAAGACAAAGACAAGACAAAGACAAGACAAAGACAAGACAAAGACAAGACAAAGACAAGACAAAGACAAGACAAAGACAAGACAAAGACAAGACAAAGACAAGACAAAGACAAGACAAAGACAAGACAAAGACAAGACAAAGACAAGACAAAGACAAGACAAAGACAAGACAAAGACAAGACAAAGACAAGACAAAGACAAGACAAAGACAAGACAAAGACAAGACAAAGACAAGACAAAGACAAGACAAAGACAAGACAAAGACAAGACAAAGACAAGACAAAGACAAGACAAAGACAAGACAAAGACAAGACAAAGACAAGACAAAGACAAGACAAAGACAAGACAAAGACAAGACAAAGACAAGACAAAGACAAGACAAAGACAAGACAAAGACAAGACAAAGACAAGACAAAGACAAGACAAAGACAAGACAAAGACAAGACAAAGACAAGACAAAGACAAGACAAAGACAAGACAAAGACAAGACAAAGACAAGACAAAGACAAGACAAAGACAAGACAAAGACAAGACAAAGACAAGACAAAGACAAGACAAAGACAAGACAAAGACAAGACAAAGACAAGACAAAGACAAGACAAAGACAAGACAAAGACAAGACAAAGACAAGACAAAGACAAGACAAAGACAAGACAAAGACAAGACAAAGACAAGACAAAGACAAGACAAAGACAAGACAAAGACAAGACAAAGACAAGACAAAGACAAGACAAAGACAAGACAAAGACAAGACAAAGACAAGACAAAGACAAGACAAAGACAAGACAAAGACAAGACAAAGACAAGACAAAGACAAGACAAAGACAAGACAAAGACAAGACAAAGACAAGACAAAGACAAGACAAAGACAAGACAAAGACAAGACAAAGACAAGACAAAGACAAGACAAAGACAAGACAAAGACAAGACAAAGACAAGACAAAGACAAGACAAAGACAAGACAAAGACAAGACAAAGACAAGACAAAGACAAGACAAAGACAAGACAAAGACAAGACAAAGACAAGACAAAGACAAGACAAAGACAAGACAAAGACAAGACAAAGACAAGACAAAGACAAGACAAAGACAAGACAAAGACAAGACAAAGACAAGACAAAGACAAGACAAAGACAAGACAAAGACAAGACAAAGACAAGACAAAGACAAGACAAAGACAAGACAAAGACAAGACAAAGACAAGACAAAGACAAGACAAAGACAAGACAAAGACAAGACAAAGACAAGACAAAGACAAGACAAAGACAAGACAAAGACAAGACAAAGACAAGACAAAGACAAGACAAAGACAAGACAAAGACAAGACAAAGACAAGACAAAGACAAGACAAAGACAAGACAAAGACAAGACAAAGACAAGACAAAGACAAGACAAAGACAAGACAAAGACAAGACAAAGACAAGACAAAGACAAGACAAAGACAAGACAAAGACAAGACAAAGACAAGACAAAGACAAGACAAAGACAAGACAAAGACAAGACAAAGACAAGACAAAGACAAGACAAAGACAAGACAAAGACAAGACAAAGACAAGACAAAGACAAGACAAAGACAAGACAAAGACAAGACAAAGACAAGACAAAGACAAGACAAAGACAAGACAAAGACAAGACAAAGACAAGACAAAGACAAGACAAAGACAAGACAAAGACAAGACAAAGACAAGACAAAGACAAGACAAAGACAAGACAAAGACAAGACAAAGACAAGACAAAGACAAGACAAAGACAAGACAAAGACAAGACAAAGACAAGACAAAGACAAGACAAAGACAAGACAAAGACAAGACAAAGACAAGACAAAGACAAGACAAAGACAAGACAAAGACAAGACAAAGACAAGACAAAGACAAGACAAAGACAAGACAAAGACAAGACAAAGACAAGACAAAGACAAGACAAAGACAAGACAAAGACAAGACAAAGACAAGACAAAGACAAGACAAAGACAAGACAAAGACAAGACAAAGACAAGACAAAGACAAGACAAAGACAAGACAAAGACAAGACAAAGACAAGACAAAGACAAGACAAAGACAAGACAAAGACAAGACAAAGACAAGACAAAGACAAGACAAAGACAAGACAAAGACAAGACAAAGACAAGACAAAGACAAGACAAAGACAAGACAAAGACAAGACAAAGACAAGACAAAGACAAGACAAAGACAAGACAAAGACAAGACAAAGACAAGACAAAGACAAGACAAAGACAAGACAAAGACAAGACAAAGACAAGACAAAGACAAGACAAAGACAAGACAAAGACAAGACAAAGACAAGACAAAGACAAGACAAAGACAAGACAAAGACAAGACAAAGACAAGACAAAGACAAGACAAAGACAAGACAAAGACAAGACAAAGACAAGACAAAGACAAGACAAAGACAAGACAAAGACAAGACAAAGACAAGACAAAGACAAGACAAAGACAAGACAAAGACAAGACAAAGACAAGACAAAGACAAGACAAAGACAAGACAAAGACAAGACAAAGACAAGACAAAGACAAGACAAAGACAAGACAAAGACAAGACAAAGACAAGACAAAGACAAGACAAAGACAAGACAAAGACAAGACAAAGACAAGACAAAGACAAGACAAAGACAAGACAAAGACAAGACAAAGACAAGACAAAGACAAGACAAAGACAAGACAAAGACAAGACAAAGACAAGACAAAGACAAGACAAAGACAAGACAAAGACAAGACAAAGACAAGACAAAGACAAGACAAAGACAAGACAAAGACAAGACAAAGACAAGACAAAGACAAGACAAAGACAAGACAAAGACAAGACAAAGACAAGACAAAGACAAGACAAAGACAAGACAAAGACAAGACAAAGACAAGACAAAGACAAGACAAAGACAAGACAAAGACAAGACAAAGACAAGACAAAGACAAGACAAAGACAAGACAAAGACAAGACAAAGACAAGACAAAGACAAGACAAAGACAAGACAAAGACAAGACAAAGACAAGACAAAGACAAGACAAAGACAAGACAAAGACAAGACAAAGACAAGACAAAGACAAGACAAAGACAAGACAAAGACAAGACAAAGACAAGACAAAGACAAGACAAAGACAAGACAAAGACAAGACAAAGACAAGACAAAGACAAGACAAAGACAAGACAAAGACAAGACAAAGACAAGACAAAGACAAGACAAAGACAAGACAAAGACAAGACAAAGACAAGACAAAGACAAGACAAAGACAAGACAAAGACAAGACAAAGACAAGACAAAGACAAGACAAAGACAAGACAAAGACAAGACAAAGACAAGACAAAGACAAGACAAAGACAAGACAAAGACAAGACAAAGACAAGACAAAGACAAGACAAAGACAAGACAAAGACAAGACAAAGACAAGACAAAGACAAGACAAAGACAAGACAAAGACAAGACAAAGACAAGACAAAGACAAGACAAAGACAAGACAAAGACAAGACAAAGACAAGACAAAGACAAGACAAAGACAAGACAAAGACAAGACAAAGACAAGACAAAGACAAGACAAAGACAAGACAAAGACAAGACAAAGACAAGACAAAGACAAGACAAAGACAAGACAAAGACAAGACAAAGACAAGACAAAGACAAGACAAAGACAAGACAAAGACAAGACAAAGACAAGACAAAGACAAGACAAAGACAAGACAAAGACAAGACAAAGACAAGACAAAGACAAGACAAAGACAAGACAAAGACAAGACAAAGACAAGACAAAGACAAGACAAAGACAAGACAAAGACAAGACAAAGACAAGACAAAGACAAGACAAAGACAAGACAAAGACAAGACAAAGACAAGACAAAGACAAGACAAAGACAAGACAAAGACAAGACAAAGACAAGACAAAGACAAGACAAAGACAAGACAAAGACAAGACAAAGACAAGACAAAGACAAGACAAAGACAAGACAAAGACAAGACAAAGACAAGACAAAGACAAGACAAAGACAAGACAAAGACAAGACAAAGACAAGACAAAGACAAGACAAAGACAAGACAAAGACAAGACAAAGACAAGACAAAGACAAGACAAAGACAAGACAAAGACAAGACAAAGACAAGACAAAGACAAGACAAAGACAAGACAAAGACAAGACAAAGACAAGACAAAGACAAGACAAAGACAAGACAAAGACAAGACAAAGACAAGACAAAGACAAGACAAAGACAAGACAAAGACAAGACAAAGACAAGACAAAGACAAGACAAAGACAAGACAAAGACAAGACAAAGACAAGACAAAGACAAGACAAAGACAAGACAAAGACAAGACAAAGACAAGACAAAGACAAGACAAAGACAAGACAAAGACAAGACAAAGACAAGACAAAGACAAGACAAAGACAAGACAAAGACAAGACAAAGACAAGACAAAGACAAGACAAAGACAAGACAAAGACAAGACAAAGACAAGACAAAGACAAGACAAAGACAAGACAAAGACAAGACAAAGACAAGACAAAGACAAGACAAAGACAAGACAAAGACAAGACAAAGACAAGACAAAGACAAGACAAAGACAAGACAAAGACAAGACAAAGACAAGACAAAGACAAGACAAAGACAAGACAAAGACAAGACAAAGACAAGACAAAGACAAGACAAAGACAAGACAAAGACAAGACAAAGACAAGACAAAGACAAGACAAAGACAAGACAAAGACAAGACAAAGACAAGACAAAGACAAGACAAAGACAAGACAAAGACAAGACAAAGACAAGACAAAGACAAGACAAAGACAAGACAAAGACAAGACAAAGACAAGACAAAGACAAGACAAAGACAAGACAAAGACAAGACAAAGACAAGACAAAGACAAGACAAAGACAAGACAAAGACAAGACAAAGACAAGACAAAGACAAGACAAAGACAAGACAAAGACAAGACAAAGACAAGACAAAGACAAGACAAAGACAAGACAAAGACAAGACAAAGACAAGACAAAGACAAGACAAAGACAAGACAAAGACAAGACAAAGACAAGACAAAGACAAGACAAAGACAAGACAAAGACAAGACAAAGACAAGACAAAGACAAGACAAAGACAAGACAAAGACAAGACAAAGACAAGACAAAGACAAGACAAAGACAAGACAAAGACAAGACAAAGACAAGACAAAGACAAGACAAAGACAAGACAAAGACAAGACAAAGACAAGACAAAGACAAGACAAAGACAAGACAAAGACAAGACAAAGACAAGACAAAGACAAGACAAAGACAAGACAAAGACAAGACAAAGACAAGACAAAGACAAGACAAAGACAAGACAAAGACAAGACAAAGACAAGACAAAGACAAGACAAAGACAAGACAAAGACAAGACAAAGACAAGACAAAGACAAGACAAAGACAAGACAAAGACAAGACAAAGACAAGACAAAGACAAGACAAAGACAAGACAAAGACAAGACAAAGACAAGACAAAGACAAGACAAAGACAAGACAAAGACAAGACAAAGACAAGACAAAGACAAGACAAAGACAAGACAAAGACAAGACAAAGACAAGACAAAGACAAGACAAAGACAAGACAAAGACAAGACAAAGACAAGACAAAGACAAGACAAAGACAAGACAAAGACAAGACAAAGACAAGACAAAGACAAGACAAAGACAAGACAAAGACAAGACAAAGACAAGACAAAGACAAGACAAAGACAAGACAAAGACAAGACAAAGACAAGACAAAGACAAGACAAAGACAAGACAAAGACAAGACAAAGACAAGACAAAGACAAGACAAAGACAAGACAAAGACAAGACAAAGACAAGACAAAGACAAGACAAAGACAAGACAAAGACAAGACAAAGACAAGACAAAGACAAGACAAAGACAAGACAAAGACAAGACAAAGACAAGACAAAGACAAGACAAAGACAAGACAAAGACAAGACAAAGACAAGACAAAGACAAGACAAAGACAAGACAAAGACAAGACAAAGACAAGACAAAGACAAGACAAAGACAAGACAAAGACAAGACAAAGACAAGACAAAGACAAGACAAAGACAAGACAAAGACAAGACAAAGACAAGACAAAGACAAGACAAAGACAAGACAAAGTCAAGACAAAGACAAGACAAAGACAAGACAAAGACAAGACAAAGACAAGACAAAGACAAGACAAAGACAAGACAAAGACAAGACAAAGACAAGACAAAGACAAGACAAAGACAAGACAAAGACAAGACAAAGACAAGACAAAGACAAGACAAAGACAAGACAAAGACAAGACAAAGACAAGACAAAGACAAGACAAAGACAAGACAAAGACAAGACAAAGACAAGACAAAGACAAGACAAAGACAAGACAAAGACAAGACAAAGACAAGACAAAGACAAGACAAAGACAAGACAAAGACAAGACAAAGACAAGACAAAGACAAGACAAAGACAAGACAAAGACAAGACAAAGACAAGACAAAGACAAGACAAAGACAAGACAAAGACAAGACAAAGACAAGACAAAGACAAGACAAAGACAAGACAAAGACAAGACAAAGACAAGACAAAGACAAGACAAAGACAAGACAAAGACAAGACAAAGACAAGACAAAGACAAGACAAAGACAAGACAAAGACAAGACAAAGACAAGACAAAGACAAGACAAAGACAAGACAAAGACAAGACAAAGACAAGACAAAGACAAGACAAAGACAAGACAAAGACAAGACAAAGACAAGACAAAGACAAGACAAAGACAAGACAAAGACAAGACAAAGACAAGACAAAGACAAGACAAAGACAAGACAAAGACAAGACAAAGACAAGACAAAGACAAGACAAAGACAAGACAAAGACAAGACAAAGACAAGACAAAGACAAGACAAAGACAAGACAAAGACAAGACAAAGACAAGACAAAGACAAGACAAAGACAAGACAAAGACAAGACAAAGACAAGACAAAGACAAGACAAAGACAAGACAAAGACAAGACAAAGACAAGACAAAGACAAGACAAAGACAAGACAAAGACAAGACAAAGACAAGACAAAGACAAGACAAAGACAAGACAAAGACAAGACAAAGACAAGACAAAGACAAGACAAAGACAAGACAAAGACAAGACAAAGACAAGACAAAGACAAGACAAAGACAAGACAAAGACAAGACAAAGACAAGACAAAGACAAGACAAAGACAAGACAAAGACAAGACAAAGACAAGACAAAGACAAGACAAAGACAAGACAAAGACAAGACAAAGACAAGACAAAGACAAGACAAAGACAAGACAAAGACAAGACAAAGACAAGACAAAGACAAGACAAAGACAAGACAAAGACAAGACAAAGACAAGACAAAGACAAGACAAAGACAAGACAAAGACAAGACAAAGACAAGACAAAGACAAGACAAAGACAAGACAAAGACAAGACAAAGACAAGACAAAGACAAGACAAAGACAAGACAAAGACAAGACAAAGACAAGACAAAGACAAGACAAAGACAAGACAAAGACAAGACAAAGACAAGACAAAGACAAGACAAAGACAAGACAAAGACAAGACAAAGACAAGACAAAGACAAGACAAAGACAAGACAAAGACAAGACAAAGACAAGACAAAGACAAGACAAAGACAAGACAAAGACAAGACAAAGACAAGACAAAGACAAGACAAAGACAAGACAAAGACAAGACAAAGACAAGACAAAGACAAGACAAAGACAAGACAAAGACAAGACAAAGACAAGACAAAGACAAGACAAAGACAAGACAAAGACAAGACAAAGACAAGACAAAGACAAGACAAAGACAAGACAAAGACAAGACAAAGACAAGACAAAGACAAGACAAAGACAAGACAAAGACAAGACAAAGACAAGACAAAGACAAGACAAAGACAAGACAAAGACAAGACAAAGACAAGACAAAGACAAGACAAAGACAAGACAAAGACAAGACAAAGACAAGACAAAGACAAGACAAAGACAAGACAAAGACAAGACAAAGACAAGACAAAGACAAGACAAAGACAAGACAAAGACAAGACAAAGACAAGACAAAGACAAGACAAAGACAAGACAAAGACAAGACAAAGACAAGACAAAGACAAGACAAAGACAAGACAAAGACAAGACAAAGACAAGACAAAGACAAGACAAAGACAAGACAAAGACAAGACAAAGACAAGACAAAGACAAGACAAAGACAAGACAAAGACAAGACAAAGACAAGACAAAGACAAGACAAAGACAAGACAAAGACAAGACAAAGACAAGACAAAGACAAGACAAAGACAAGACAAAGACAAGACAAAGACAAGACAAAGACAAGACAAAGACAAGACAAAGACAAGACAAAGACAAGACAAAGACAAGACAAAGACAAGACAAAGACAAGACAAAGACAAGACAAAGACAAGACAAAGACAAGACAAAGACAAGACAAAGACAAGACAAAGACAAGACAAAGACAAGACAAAGACAAGACAAAGACAAGACAAAGACAAGACAAAGACAAGACAAAGACAAGACAAAGACAAGACAAAGACAAGACAAAGACAAGACAAAGACAAGACAAAGACAAGACAAAGACAAGACAAAGACAAGACAAAGACAAGACAAAGACAAGACAAAGACAAGACAAAGACAAGACAAAGACAAGACAAAGACAAGACAAAGACAAGACAAAGACAAGACAAAGACAAGACAAAGACAAGACAAAGACAAGACAAAGACAAGACAAAGACAAGACAAAGACAAGACAAAGACAAGACAAAGACAAGACAAAGACAAGACAAAGACAAGACAAAGACAAGACAAAGACAAGACAAAGACAAGACAAAGACAAGACAAAGACAAGACAAAGACAAGACAAAGACAAGACAAAGACAAGACAAAGACAAGACAAAGACAAGACAAAGACAAGACAAAGACAAGACAAAGACAAGACAAAGACAAGACAAAGACAAGACAAAGACAAGACAAAGACAAGACAAAGACAAGACAAAGACAAGACAAAGACAAGACAAAGACAAGACAAAGACAAGACAAAGACAAGACAAAGACAAGACAAAGACAAGACAAAGACAAGACAAAGACAAGACAAAGACAAGACAAAGACAAGACAAAGACAAGACAAAGACAAGACAAAGACAAGACAAAGACAAGACAAAGACAAGACAAAGACAAGACAAAGACAAGACAAAGACAAGACAAAGACAAGACAAAGACAAGACAAAGACAAGACAAAGACAAGACAAAGACAAGACAAAGACAAGACAAAGACAAGACAAAGACAAGACAAAGACAAGACAAAGACAAGACAAAGACAAGACAAAGACAAGACAAAGACAAGACAAAGACAAGACAAAGACAAGACAAAGACAAGACAAAGACAAGACAAAGACAAGACAAAGACAAGACAAAGACAAGACAAAGACAAGACAAAGACAAGACAAAGACAAGACAAAGACAAGACAAAGACAAGACAAAGACAAGACAAAGACAAGACAAAGACAAGACAAAGACAAGACAAAGACAAGACAAAGACAAGACAAAGACAAGACAAAGACAAGACAAAGACAAGACAAAGACAAGACAAAGACAAGACAAAGACAAGACAAAGACAAGACAAAGACAAGACAAAGACAAGACAAAGACAAGACAAAGACAAGACAAAGACAAGACAAAGACAAGACAAAGACAAGACAAAGACAAGACAAAGACAAGACAAAGACAAGACAAAGACAAGACAAAGACAAGACAAAGACAAGACAAAGACAAGACAAAGACAAGACAAAGACAAGACAAAGACAAGACAAAGACAAGACAAAGACAAGACAAAGACAAGACAAAGACAAGACAAAGACAAGACAAAGACAAGACAAAGACAAGACAAAGACAAGACAAAGACAAGACAAAGACAAGACAAAGACAAGACAAAGACAAGACAAAGACAAGACAAAGACAAGACAAAGACAAGACAAAGACAAGACAAAGACAAGACAAAGACAAGACAAAGACAAGACAAAGACAAGACAAAGACAAGACAAAGACAAGACAAAGACAAGACAAAGACAAGACAAAGACAAGACAAAGACAAGACAAAGACAAGACAAAGACAAGACAAAGACAAGACAAAGACAAGACAAAGACAAGACAAAGACAAGCCAAAGACAAGACAAAGACAAGACAAAGACAAGACAAAGACAAGACAAAGACAAGACAAAGACAAGACAAAGACAAGACAAAGACAAGACAAAGACAAGACAAAGACAAGACAAAGACAAGACAAAGACAAGACAAAGACAAGACAAAGACAAGACAAAGACAAGACAAAGACAAGACAAAGACAAGACAAAGACAAGACAAAGACAAGACAAAGACAAGACAAAGACAAGACAAAGACAAGACAAAGACAAGACAAAGACAAGACAAAGACAAGACAAGACAAGACAAAGACAAGACAAAGACAAGACAAAGACAAGACAAAGACAAGACAAAGACAAGACAAAGACAAGACAAAGACAAGACAAAGACAAGACAAAGACAAGACAAAGACAAGACAAAGACAAGACAAAGACAAGACAAAGACAAGACAAAGACAAGACAAAGACAAGACAAAGACAAGACAAAGACAAGACAAAGACAAGACAAAGACAAGACAAAGACAAGACAAAGACAAGACAAAGACAAGACAAAGACAAGACAAAGACAAGACAAAGACAAGACAAAGACAAGACAAAGACAAGACAAAGACAAGACAAAGACAAGACAAGACAAGACAAAGACAAGACAAAGACAAGACAAAGACAAGACAAAGACAAGACAAAGACAAGACAAAGACAAGACAAAGACAAGACAAAGACAAGACAAAGACAAGACAAAGACAAGACAAAGACAAGACAAAGACAAGACAAAGACAAGACAAAGACAAGACAAAGACAAGACAAAGACAATGTTGAAGCAAAGAAAGACGAAGCAACACGATTTAGTATGTCATGATTACAATATATATAGAGAAATACACATTCATAGTTTATACGTTGACTAGGTTGGTCGTAAATCCTTTTATTCCAAGTGGTTATGGGCCCAGGATACACCAAATAGCCTAGCAACGACGAAAATAAAATTTTCTCAAGCTCAATTGCGATGGAGAAAATTCAAGTCCAGAAGCTAAATGGTGCCAACTATAGTACCTGGAAATTCAGCACGGAACTTCTTTTGATTCGAGAAGATCTCTGGAAGTTTGTGACGAAGGAGATGCCAGCCGAGCGTGCGGCATCGGAACAAGGTCCAGGCAATGCAGCGGCAATTGAAATTTGGGAGTCTGGCGACCAGCGGGCACGAGCCACAATCGGGCTTTTGATGGAAGTAAATCAGCACGGACTCATCAAGCACACGAAAACAGCTCGTGAAGCGTGGGCCACGCTAAAGGACCATTTTGAGAAGCCAACCTTGACATCCAAAGTGTCCTACCTACGAAACCTGATAGCGAAGAGGTACAGTGAAGGCGAGGACATGGAGAGACACCTACACGACATGGAGGAAGTCTTCGAGCGTCTCTCTGTCGCAGGGCTTAAATTGGACGAGAAACTGCAGGTAGCACTGGTATTAAGCAGCTTACCGAAATCGTTCAAATACACTCACCACGGCACTGGAAAGCAGGGCGACGACGAGCTAACACTGGGACTTGTAAAAACCAAGTTAATCGACGAAGTGATGAAGCAAGGCAACTTCAATCCGGAATCTGTTCTGAAAGCTGGCTCTAGTAAGAAAATAATTGTTTGTCATTACTGCCAGAAGCCAGGTCACAAACAAAGGGAATGCCGGAAACTAGCAAACAACCGAGATTGTGAAAATAGACATGAACAAAAAAAGCCGGAAAACCGTATCTAAGGCGAAGACGATTCGTGAAAATTTGAATAACGAATGCGTTTTCATAGCAACGGAGGCGAAAAAAGTGGCAAAATGGATTGTTGATTCCGGGGCGACATCACACATGTGCGCAGACAAGAATTTCTTTGTGGAACTGGATGAAGCCTTCGCCGAAAACGTTACCCTCGCTGATGGGAAAATGACAACCGCGATGGGGAAAGGAACCTGCCGCGTAGGCTGTTGCGATTTGGAAGGTAAAAAACGCACTATTATACTTTCAAATGCGCTTTGCGTGCCGGATCTCGAGACAAACCTAATTTCGGTGCGAAAGCTAGTGTCGAAAACAGGAATGGTCATCTTCGATTCGGCGGGCTGCAGAATCATGAAGGGTCAACAGGTTGCAGCAGTTGCAGTCGTTTCCGGAGGATTATATGTGGTGAAGAATGCTCATAATGCTTTGAATATCGCAGAAGCTACACAGCACACAGAGAACTGTCAACACCAGTGGCATAGAAGGATGGGACATCGTGACAATGATGCCATACAAAAGCTGCTGAAAGAAGATCTTGTTATCGGGATGAACATTGAAGACTGCGGTATACGAGTAGTGTGTGAATGCTGCAAGAAGGGAAATTCGCAAGACTTCCATTCCCGAAACAGGCAAAGAAGAAAAGTGCGCAACCCCTGACTTGGTCCACGCTGACGTTTGTGGCCCAATGAAGCATGTTACACCAGGTGGCTGTCGATATTACCTCACTGTAATTGACGATTTTTCGCGGTACACAACTGTTTATTTCCTGCGAGAGAAATCGGAAGTAGAGCAGAAACTGAAGGACTACGTGGCTGAGATGAAGACAACGTTTGGCAGACCGCCGAAAATCATTCGATCGGATAACGGCGGCGAGTTCAAAAATAAAACACTCACAGATTTTTGCAGAAAAGAAGGCATCCGTCAGCAATTCACAACCCCATATACACCGCAACAGAACGGCGTCGCAGAACGAAAAAATCGCTCCTTGAACGAAATGGCGAGATGCATGCTGTTAGATGCAGGATTGCCAAAAAGGTATTGGGCCGAAGCAATTAGTACAGCAAATTACCTTCAAAACAGAGCACCTACCAGAGCGCTTATGGTCACACCGTACGAAGCTTGGTGGAATGAAAAAACCTGATGTAAGTCATCTACAGATTTTTGGAACTGAAGCGTACGTATGGATCCCAAAGCAAAAACGATCTAAGCTTGATTCAACGGCAGAGAAAATGATTTTCGTGGGGTATTCAGTAATCAGAAGGCATACCGTTTCCTGGATAGAACGACTGATCGCATTGTAAACAGTAGAGATGCACGGTTTATAACAAAAAACAATCAGGCTAACCAAGATGTCAATGGAAGTATCGAAGATGATTCTTATGATTTGGATAAACCACAAAATAGTATTTTGCCTTTCGATGCAAGGGACGTTCTCGATGAGCCAGCACAGTTTGAGGAAGAAGTTAAATCCGACACTGAAACGAATGAGGATCCTAATTACGAGACTCTCACTGAAGAGAACAACAATGAATGTCCCGCAACGCAACGATTGAACCATATGTGACCCCGATGCGAGTTTCAAAACGAACAACTAAAGGTGTACCACCGCTTAAATATTCAGAAACTATCAAGATGGTTAATCAGGAAACCTACGAACCACGGACTGCTGAAGAGGCGCTGGCTGGTTCGGAACGTGTCCATTGGAAGCGCGCAATGGACGAGGAATTCGCCTCACTTCAAGAACACCACACCTGGGATATCGTAAATCTACCACTAAATTGTAAACCTGTGGGCTGTCGGTGGATTTTCAAGAAGAAACTCAATGAGCAAGGAAACATCTCAAGGTATAAAGCGCGTCTGGTGGCTCAGGGCTTCAGTCAGAAGTATGGTACTAACTATGACGAAGTATACGCACCAGTGGCTAAACATATCACGTTTCGAGCACTTCTGGCAGTAGCGGGTCGACGGAACTTACAGGTAAGCATGTTGATATTAAAACAGCTTACCTGTATGGCGAAATCAGTGAAACTATTTTTATGCGACAACCCCCTGGCTACGAAAGCGGAAACTCTAATGAAGTATGCAGTTTGAAGAGGAGTCTGTATGGTCTCAAGCAAGCTGGTATGATCTGGAACAAGACAATCACCGATGTCTTATTCAAGCTCGGCTACAAGCCTGCCGAAGCTGATAGTTGTCTTTTTATAAGGAACAATGATGGCAAACCATCATTTATATTATTATACGTAGACGACATGCTGATAGTCACCGATGGCGATGGTGAATACAAACGATGCTGTGATTTTCTTGAACAGAAGTTCAAAATTTCTTGTCTTGGAGATGTTAAAAACTATCTAGGCATCCAAGTTGAACGGTCGACGGAGGGATTATTTTTCCTGTCTCAAGAAAATTATATACAAAAGATCGTAGCTCGGTTCGGGTTGCAGCAAGCAAAGTCATCCCCAATGCCGATGGACCCCGGTTATCCCAGCACACCGCAAAAAGAGGAGGATATCATGCCAGAAAGTGAAAAGTACCAAAGTCTTGTCGGTGCTTTGCTGTATGCAGCGGTATGTACGAGACCAGACATAGCGATCACCGCATCCATACTCGGACGAAAGGTCAGCAAGCCAACGGAGACTGACTGGACTGAAGCGAAACGAGCACTACGATATCTGAAGGGCACCGCGCAGCTTAGGCTGTGTCTCGGAGGTCCAGATCCTCTAGAAGGATATGCAGACGCCGACTGGGCGGGTGATTGTTCGGATAGAAAATCGAATTCGGGATTTTTATTCAAGCTAGGTATTGGACCGATTTGCTGGACTTCGAGAAAACAATCGTGTGTGACTCTCTCATCGACTGAAGCAGAGTTCGTTGCACTAGCAGAAGCAACAAAGGAGTACCTATGGCTATCCAAGCTGATGCGTGACTTTGGCGAAGATGTTCGACAGCCTGTAGTGATCCACGAGGACAACCAGAGTTGCATCAGCATGCTGCACAACAAAAGCGATACTCGGCGCACGAAACACATCGACACACGGTATAATCTAGTTCGAGATTTAATCAGCTCAGGTGTTCTAATGTACAATACTGTCCCACTCAATTCATGTTGGCTGATGCGTTAACCAAACTTTAACAAGGATTAAGTTGGATCTTCTGAGAAAAGAAATTGGTTTGCAATAAATCGTGCTTGAAGAGGAGTGTTGAAGCAAAGAAAGACGAAGCAACACGATTTAGTATGTCATGATTACAATATATATAGAGAAATACACATTCATAGTTTATACGTTGACTAGGTTGGTCGTAAATCCTTTTTATTCCAAGTGACAAGACAAAGACAAGACAAAGACAAGACAAAGACAAGACAAAGACAAGACAAAGACAAGACAAAGACAAGACAAAGACAAGACAAAGACAAGACAAAGACAAGACAAAGACAAGACAAAGACAAGACAAAGACAAGACAAAGACAAGACAAAGACAAGACAAAGACAAGACAAAGACAAGACAAGACAAGACAAAGACAAGACAAAGACAAGACAAAGACAAGACAAAGACAAGACAAAGACAAGACAAGACAAGACAAAGACAAGACAAAGACAAGACAAAGACAAGACAAAGACAAGACAAAGACAAGACAAGACAAGACAAAGACAAGACAAAGACAAGACAAAGACAAGACAAAGACAAGACAAAGACAAGACAAAGACAAGACAAAGACAAGACAAAGACAAGACAAAGACAAGACAAAGACAAGACAAAGACAAGACAAAGACAAGACAAAGACAAGACAAAGACAAGACAAAGACAAGACAAAGACAAGACAAAGACAAGACAAAGGACAAGACAAAGACAAGACAAAGACAAGACAAAGACAAGACAAAGACAAGACAAAGACAAGACAAAGACAAGACAAAGACAAGACAAAGACAAGACAAAGACAAGACAAAGACAAGACAAAGACAAGACAAAGACAAGACAAAGACAAGACAAAGACAAGACAAAGACAAGACAAAGACAAGACAAAGACAAGACAAAGACAAGACAAAGACAAGACAAAGACAAGACAAAGACAAGACAAAGACAAGACAAAGACAAGACAAAGACAAGACAAAGACAAGACAAAGACAAGACAAAGACACGCCCCCCCCCCCCCCCCCCCCCCCCCCCCCCCCCCCCCCCCCCCCCCCCCCCCCCCCCCCCCCCCCCGCCCCCCCCCCACCCACCCCCCACCAGACACCGCATACGACAGACCCCCACGCCCCCTCCCCCCCCCCCCCCCCCCCCCCCCCCCCCCCCCCCCCCCCCCCCCCCCCCGCCCCCCACCCCCACCCCGCCCCGGGACAGACAACGAGACAAAGACAAGACAAAGACAAGACAAAGACAAGACAAAGACAAGACAAGACAAGACAAAGACAAGACAAAGACAAGACAAAGACAAGACAAAGACAAGACAAAGACAAGACAAAGAACAAGACAAAGACAAGACAAAGACAAGACAAAGACAAGACAAAGACAAGACAAAGACAAGACAAAGACAAGACAAAGACAAGACAAAGACAAGACAAAGACAAGACAAAGACAAGACAAAGACAAGACAAAGACAAGACAAAGACAAGACAAAGACAAGACAAAGACAAGACAAAGACAAGACAAAGACAAGACAAAGACAAGGACAAAGACAAGACAAAGACAAGACAAAGACAAGACAAAGACAAGACAAAGACAAGACAAAGACAAGACAAAGACAAGACAAAGACAAGACAAAGACAAGACAAAGACAAGACAAAGACAAGACAAAGACAAGACAAAGACAAGACAAAGACAAGACAAAGACAAGACAAAGACAAGACAAAGACAAGACAAAGACAAGACAAAGACAAGACAAAGACAAGACAAAGACAAGACAAAGACAAGACAAAGACAAGACAAAGACAAGACAAAGACAAGACAAAGACAAGACAAAGACAAGACAAAGACAAAGACAAGACAAAGACAAGACAAAGACAAGACAAAGACAAGACAAAGACAAGACAAAGACAAGACAAAGACAAGACAAAGACAAGACAAAGACAAGACAAAGACAAGACAAAGACAAGACAAAGACAAGACAAAGACAAGACAAAGACAAGACAAAGACAAGACAAAGACAAGACAAAGACAAGACAAAGACAAGACAAAGACAAGACAAAGACAAGACAAAGACAAGACAAAGACAAGACAAAGACAAGACAAAGACAAGACAAAGACAAGACAAAGACAAGACAAAGACAAGACAAAGACAAGACAAAGACAAGACAAAGACAAGACAAAGACAAGACAAAGACAAGACAAAGACAAGACAAAGACAAGACAAAGACAAGACAAAGACAAGACAAAGACAAGACAAAGACAAGACAAAGACAAGACAAAGACAAGACAAAGACAAGACAAAGACAAGACAAAGACAAGACAAAGACAAGACAAAGACAAGACAAAGACAAGACAAAGACAAGACAAAGACAAGACAAAGACAAGACAAAGACAAGACAAAGACAAGACAAAGACAAGACAAAGACAAGACAAAGACAAGACAAAGACAAGACAAAGACAAGACAAAGACAAGACAAAGACAAGACAAAGACAAGACAAAGACAAGACAAAGACAAGACAAAGACAAGACAAAGACAAGACAAAGACAAGACAAAGACAAGACAAAGACAAGACAAAGACAAGACAAAGACAAGACAAAGACAAGACAAAGACAAGACAAAGACAAGACAAAGACAAGACAAAGACAAGACAAAGACAAGACAAAGACAAGACAAAGACAAGACAAAGACAAGACAAAGACAAGACAAAGACAAGACAAAGACAAGACAAAGACAAGACAAAGACAAGACAAAGACAAGACAAAGACAAGACAAAGACAAGACAAAGACAAGACAAAGACAAGACAAAGACAAGACAAAGACAAGACAAAGACAAGACAAAGACAAGACAAAGACAAGACAAAGACAAGACAAAGACAAGACAAAGACAAGACAAAGACAAGACAAAGACAAGACAAAGACAAGACAAAGACAAGACAAAGACAAGACAAAGACAAGACAAAGACAAGACAAAGACAAGACAAAGACAAGACAAAGACAAGACAAAGACAAGACAAAGACAAGACAAAGACAAGACAAAGACAAGACAAAGACAAGACAAAGACAAGACAAAGACAAGAGAAAGACAAGAGAAAGACAAGACAAAGACAAGACAAAGACAAGACAAAGACAAGACAAAGACAAGACAAAGACAAGACAAAGACAAGACAAAGACAAGACAAAGACAAGACAAAGACAAGACAAAGACAAGACAAAGACAAGACAAAGACAAGACAAAGACAAGACAAAGACAAGACAAAGACAAGACAAAGACAAGACAAAGACAAGACAAAGACAAGACAAAGACAAGACAAAGACAAGACAAAGACAAGACAAAGACAAGACAAAGACAAGACAAAGACAAGACAAAGACAAGACAAAGACAAGACAAAGACAAGACAAAGACAAGACAAAGACAAGACAAAGACAAGACAAAGACAAGACAAAGACAAGACAAAGACAAGACAAAGACAAGACAAAGACAAGACAAAGACAAGACAAAGACAAGACAAAGACAAGACAAAGACAAGACAAAGACAAGACAAAGACAAGACAAAGACAAGACAAAGACAAGACAAAGACAAGACAAAGACAAGACAAAGACAAGACAAAGACAAGACAAAGACAAGACAAAGACAAGACAAAGACAAGACAAAGACAAGACAAAGACAAGACAAAGACAAGACAAAGACAAGACAAAGACAAGACAAAGACAAGACAAAGACAAGACAAAGACAAGACAAAGACAAGACAAAGACAAGACAAAGACAAGACAAAGACAAGACAAAGACAAGACAAAGACAAGACAAAGACAAGACAAAGACAAGACAAAGACAAGACAAAGACAAGACAAAGACAAGACAAAGACAAGACAAAGACAAGACAAAGACAAGACAAAGACAAGACAAAGACAAGACAAAGACAAGACAAAGACAAGACAAAGACAAGACAAAGACAAGACAAAGACAAGACAAAGACAAGACAAAGACAAGACAAAGACAAGACAAAGACAAGACAAAGACAAGACAAAGACAAGACAAAGACAAGACAAAGACAAGACAAAGACAAGACAAAGACAAGACAAAGACAAGACAAAGACAAGACAAAGACAAGACAAAGACAAGACAAAGACAAGACAAAGACAAGACAAAGACAAGACAAAGACAAGACAAAGACAAGACAAAGACAAGACAAAGACAAGACAAAGACAAGACAAAGACAAGACAAAGACAAGACAAAGACAAGACAAAGACAAGACAAAGACAAGACAAAGACAAGACAAAGACAAGACAAAGACAAGACAAAGACAAGACAAAGACAAGACAAAGACAAGACAAAGACAAGACAAAGACAAGACAAAGACAAGACAAAGACAAGACAAAGACAAGACAAAGACAAGACAAAGACAAGACAAAGACAAGACAAAGACAAGACAAAGACAAGACAAAGACAAGACAAAGACAAGACAAAGACAAGACAAAGACAAGACAAAGACAAGACAAAGACAAGACAAAGACAAGACAAAGACAAGACAAAGACAAGACAAAGACAAGACAAAGACAAGACAAAGACAAGACAAAGACAAGACAAAGACAAGACAAAGACAAGACAAAGACAAGACAAAGACAAGACAAAGACAAGACAAAGACAAGACAAAGACAAGACAAAGACAAGACAAAGACAAGACAAAGACAAGACAAAGACAAGACAAAGACAAGACAAAGACAAGACAAAGACAAGACAAAGACAAGACAAAGACAAGACAAAGACAAGACAAAGACAAGACAAAGACAAGACAAAGACAAGACAAAGACAAGACAAAGACAAGACAAAGACAAGACAAAGACAAGACAAAGACAAGACAAAGACAAGACAAAGACAAGACAAAGACAAGACAAAGACAAGACAAAGACAAGACAAAGACAAGACAAAGACAAGACAAAGACAAGACAAAGACAAGACAAAGACAAGACAAAGACAAGACAAAGACAAGACAAAGACAAGACAAAGACAAGACAAAGACAAGACAAAGACAAGACAAAGACAAGACAAAGACAAGACAAAGACAAGACAAAGACAAGACAAAGACAAGACAAAGACAAGACAAAGACAAGACAAAGACAAGACAAAGACAAGACAAAGACAAGACAAAGACAAGACAAAGACAAGACAAAGACAAGACAAAGACAAGACAAAGACAAGACAAAGACAAGACAAAGACAAGACAAAGACAAGACAAAGACAAGACAAAGACAAGACAAAGACAAGACAAAGACAAGACAAAGACAAGACAAAGACAAGACAAAGACAAGACAAAGACAAGACAAAGACAAGACAAAGACAAGACAAAGACAAGACAAAGACAAGACAAAGACAAGACAAAGACAAGACAAAGACAAGACAAAGACAAGACAAAGACAAGACAAAGACAAGACAAAGACAAGACAAAGACAAGACAAAGACAAGACAAAGACAAGACAAAGACAAGACAAAGACAAGACAAAGACAAGACAAAGAAAAGACAAGACAAAGACAAGACAAAGACAAGACAAAGACAAGACAAAGACAAGACAAAGACAAGACAAAGACAAGACAAAGACAAGACAAAGACAAGACAAAGACAAGACAAAGACAAGACAAAGACAAGACAAAGACAAGACAAAGACAAGACAAAGACAAGACAAAGACAAGACAAAGACAAGACAAAGACAAGACAAAGACAAGACAAAGACAAGACAAAGACAAGACAAAGACAAGACAAAGACAAGACAAAGACAAGACAAAGACAAGACAAAGACAAGACAAAGACAAGACAAAGACAAGACAAAGACAAGACAAAGACAAGACAAAGACAAGACAAAGACAAGACAAAGACAAGACAAAGACAAGACAAAGACAAGACAAAGACAAGACAAAGACAAGACAAAGACAAGACAAAGACAAGACAAAGACAAGACAAAGACAAGACAAAGACAAGACAAAGACAAGACAAAGACAAGACAAAGACAAGACAAAGACAAGACAAAGACAAGACAAAGACAAGACAAAGACAAGACAAAGACAAGACAAAGACAAGACAAAGACAAGACAAAGACAAGACAAAGACAAGACAAAGACAAGACAAAGACAAGACAAAGACAAGACAAAGACAAGACAAAGACAAGACAAAGACAAGACAAAGACAAGACAAAGACAAGACAAAGACAAGACAAAGACAAGACAAAGACAAGACAAAGACAAGACAAAGACAAGACAAAGACAAGACAAAGACAAGACAAAGACAAGACAAAGACAAGACAAAGACAAGACAAAGACAAGACAAAGACAAGACAAAGACAAGACAAAGACAAGACAAAGACAAGACAAAGACAAGACAAAGACAAGACAAAGACAAGACAAAGACAAGACAAAGACAAGACAAAGACAAGACAAAGACAAGACAAAGACAAGACAAAGACAAGACAAAGACAAGACAAAGACAAGACAAAGACAAGACAAAGACAAGACAAAGACAAGACAAAGACAAGACAAAGACAAGACAAAGACAAGACAAAGACAAGACAAAGACAAGACAAAGACAAGACAAAGACAAGACAAAGACAAGACAAAGACAAGACAAAGACAAGACAAAGACAAGACAAAGACAAGACAAAGACAAGACAAAGACAAGACAAAGACAAGACAAAGACAAGACAAAGACAAGACAAAGACAAGACAAAGACAAGACAAAGACAAGACAAAGACAAGACAAAGACAAGACAAAGACAAGACAAAGACAAGACAAAGACAAGACAAAGACAAGACAAAGACAAGACAAAGACAAGACAAAGACAAGACAAAGACAAGACAAAGACAAGACAAAGACAAGACAAGACAAAGACAAAGACAAGACAAAGACAAAATGCTATGAAACTAGTGCAGCCCGAGATATTTAGAATCGAGCGCTTGGAATTAGAAATACCGTCTAATCCGTTCGGTTTTGATTAAATCGCTAATAGGAGAAAATGTTATGAGTTTTGCGATTTTTATTTCTCTCGAAAGAAAATTCGAATTCAAAGCTTGATATGCGCCATAAGCCTCTGCTCAAGCTGCTGGTCAACCCATCTTGTAGTGGTTTGTAGTCAAACTTGTTGAATTTGGTCAGATCGTTGTCGTATAGCTTGCTGACTCGCGTTTTAGCCGTAATGTTTTATTTTACAGTCCAGTTGTAGTTTAGAAACCCAATTTTCGAAGAAATCTTGCGGCGTATATTTCGAACTATACTGCGACTAGCTTCGCTTGGTGGTTACATTCACGCCGAAATGTCCTAGATTTGCTTTGAAAGCCGTCCTGAATTTCATTCCGGAAATTTTCATATCCTCTGTCATTCTTACACGCAACTGTTTCGGGTCTCATTACTTTGGTGCAGCATTATGTCTCCCCTCTTTGCCATTGTGATATAGAAAAAGGCTTTCCAATCACTTCAAATCGACTTCCCAGTCAAATCTCGGAGGGCCGAGTACCGTATACCCAGGGCCGCCGAGAGGGGGGGGGATCGGGGTGTTTCCCTCCGGGCCCGGAGTTTTGAAGGGGGCCCGGATTTTTAACAGAAACTAAAATTTTGACAACTACTTTTTCGACAAAAATTTATTTGAGAATGCAATTGAAAATTCAATATCTTGTGCATGAGGTAACTAGAATAGCGAAAATTCTAAACTACTGCATATTTGAAATCAATTATATTTATACCAACCTAATTCTCGCATCGAAACAAGATCAGAATCGAGCGGGCATAGCGGAATTTGTACATTGAATGTCATCTAAGCAGCTCACCTGGGCTCGAATCCCAACACAGGAATAGAGATTTTTTTATAAGAAAATTCCTAATCTGAATGAAGAAGCGAATGACCTTAAGATTAAAATGTCTATAATCGAAACAAAAATATGATCAGACTTGTAGGGGTTAAACAATTAAATGGTTTGATTAGAAGTCATGAGATTGTCTTCAAATTTCGCCAATATGAAATCGATTTTTAGCATTGAAAATGCTTTACTACACTAGGGTGGATGTACCAATAGTCGCATGCTTAAGGAAATTTTTTGATAAAAAATCGATTAATAGACCTATGGGCAATGTTAATACATTAAACGAAAGCTTTCAGTCCCTACTTCATAGGAAAAATATAAAGATGGCTTAATAACCAATTTATGTATTCAAAACCGCTTGTACCACTATAGGAACACATGTACCAATAGTGGTGCAATCGCTAATTTCGGTTCCTATTGTTGCAAATCCCATTGCTTTCTTATGGGACTTGCAACTATAGGTACACTACATCAACTATAGGTGCAAGGGAGCTCAAAATTCTAAGAAAATCATTTTTTTCAATAGTTATTTGAGCAAATTTCAAGGATAACAGTTTTATTGTCGCATAATTTTAGTGCGATGAATCGATAAAAAAAATATTTGTTGATGGTTGGTACCTTAGTTAGGCGTATAACCCACTACTGCAACTATTGGTACACCTCAACTATAGGAGCACCCACCCTATATGGGGCTGAGACTAGGTGTAAAATTAAAATCTAAAATTCGATCCGCGTCGCGAAAATGTGGCATAATTTTAAACGACTGCAGCGTTGTTAATTGTTGATGGAATTGCATCATTTACATACCAATCGATTCAGAGAAGTCCATCTTGAAAATTGATTGCAACTTTAAACTGGTATTTCAACTGTACACTATTGAAAAATCCGTATTATTGTAAATGCTTTGGAAAATTGTATGAAGACATACCAAGTTTTCACTCACGTTTTATTTGTTTATAGATTTTCATGATTCGAACCAGGGCCGAAAATTCTCATACCCATTCAATGAACGATGAAATTCACTGAATTCACCTTCGTCTTTTCGCTACCTCCTTCGTTACTAAATTCACACAAAGCGAAACAATAAAGGCAACGCCCCTTCTTCTTTCGATTCTATGGATGCGAGTAGCAGAAGTAGTGACTTTCGTTTTCCTTTGACAATACGAAAATTCAATCTCGTTTTAATTTCAAATCAGTAATTTTGATTTTTATTTTAATTTTCATTAAATGAAATTATAGCAATGTGCACCATAAAATGCAACTAGAACGCCGCAAACACAGGAAATACGCACACCACTGCCCCTTCAGTCGTCCAATATCATCGCTAGCTTGTTATTCTCCCAAATCGAACAACGACAAATAAATATCGTTACTAGTTTCTTTTCGTTTGGCCAGCGCTATGTGCAATATCGAAGAGACTAATGTCGTTCTCAATTTCGAAGCGAAAACGAATGTGTGAAGGAAATAATGGAATTGAATTTACCCGCATGCTTTGTCGTAGGCCGTTGTCTCATTTTCGGTTTCGTAATGTTCTAGTGGTTTAGAAAGTAGCATCGCTCGCTCATCATTTTCGTCGGATTTTGGTAAACGAAAAAAATATTTTTCGACTCTGATTCGAACACTAATCGATTTAGAAAATTGCCAGTAAAAAATTGTTATCAAATTTATCTGTGTGTTTTATTAGCACACTATTGAAAAATCCGTAAATCCGCAGGGAAAACATATACAATTTTCACAAACTTGCGCAACTCTTTCCCTAACACAGACCTCATCTCGACACTCATAAACGTCTTACACATTTCATCGCATGACATAAAAGGAATGTTTCTGACCGAATTAATTCACTGCCATACCTACTCTGCTGATAGAACGAGGTAGGTTATTGCTACTGCTGCTGGTAGGGTCTCAGATACATCTTTCATTTGATACGAGCCATGGAAGGGGAGCGTTTCTGTGTGCTGGAAGGATTTTGCTCGCATTTCCAAGCGACGATGGCGGAACAAATGGCGAATTGCTGGTTTATGCAGTAGGTTTAGTCGTATAGGCAGGTCTCAAATCGTTTCATAGGATTCTCGTCCTGTATCACAAGACAGTTATTGGCAACTTGTCCTTATTAGGACGAATATATAATGGAAAATGAATATATAATGAAGAAAATTCCGTTTTTTAATTTGTATTAAGTTTGTGCTTGTCGATTCTGTATCTCTACCAGTAAATTATAATATAAGCAAATATTCTTCAAATTAATAATGTACAAACTAGAAGTCTTTTGCAAAATGAATAAACGTGGCAACCATGCCACTAAGCGAAAGCCACCCCAAAAAGAATGATGAAAATATTTTTATTTGTCGTACAAAAGGATGGTCTTCTATCTGCACCAAAAAGTTGATAAAAGAGATCACCTTGTTTCAGTGCTTATTTGACATGAGCTGCGAAAGGAAAACGTTCGTGTGTGTACGTAGCAGAAGCGAATCGCCGGCAAGGTTCGAATCGTTTCAAAGGATTCTCGTTCCGTATCACAAAACATAGTTATCAGCAAACAGTCCTTATTAGGACGAATACATAATGGAAAAAGAATTCAATTAGAAAATTCCTTTCATTAATTTGTATTAATTGTGCGCTTGTTAATTCTGTACCATTCCCTAGTAACAAATTAGGTTTTAAGGTTGTTTTATAGCCACTCATAAAACTTAGATTGCACTTGTAGCGTGCTATAAAACTTCAATTGTTACTTGGGTTACCAGTGAATCATAACATAAACAAATATTCATACATTATGCAAAAATCCCTTTTATTAGCTTGTCTTAAATCTGTGCTTGTTAATAATCAATTCTGTATCTTTATCAGTGAACAATAACAAGAAAAGTAACAACAAGTAACAAGTGGTCGTGTAGACAACCCTCTAATTTTTTTGATTTATTGAATTTCCAATCTTCGAAAGCGTTGGATTAGTATCGAAAGTAATTATTGAAAAAAACCCTGCTTAGGATTGCCACACCGGTTTTTGGAGACGAATTTCGTGTCTTCGTTCAGGTAAATCCGAATTCGCCCGGAAGAATCCATTGGATTATTTTGCAATTTTGCGTTGCCCTTTTCTTTACCAGGAATCGTCCAGCACACAGTCCTCATAAACATCATCCTCGGATTGCAGGCCCTAATTGTTAAGGAGGGCCCCTCTTGGTATTGACAAAAATTATTATAAAAGTGCCATTTGGGTTTACTTTACCCCATTGAACCCTCTTGGTATTGACAAAAATTATTATAAAAGTGCCATTTGGGTTTACTTTACCCCATTGAACTTTTGGTTCAATGGATCATTGTTCCTCACAAAGATTTTCGAAAGAAACTGAAGTGTGATTTCACAACCCGTGTTTGTTTATTGAGGAGCAGAGCAAAGCTCGCTCGGGTTATCCTTCACAGGGAGAGTGGCTGGTGCTTTTAGATTCTTTGTAGGAAGGAAGGAGAGCGAAGTACTACACCCAACTACATAAATCGACAAAACTGTTAACAAATGCAAAAACATACAACTAAATGTGAACGGCACAGAAAGGTGGAGTGCTTTAGCAAAACATTACACTCTACGGTGAATGTGAAGAAAATAAGATATTTTTCCTCCTAGTGCTACGAGCTGCATAAGAAATAAAACAGTGCATATTTATTTGTTTTTAAGCGTTTCATACAATAAAAATCACTGGAAGCGCTCCAAACTTCTGTCGAGTGATCACTTTAATTCGAAATTGTAATTGATATCCATGTGTCTCTTGAAGTCTATCCCCTGCTCAGTAAAACTCTACTGGTGAAAGTACCACTAGAGGTAACCCTACCTCTATTTGAGAGCTCAATTGGTCAAATGAATCATCAAATACTCTTGATATACCTAAATAATTCGAAATAATCCAAAAATTTAAATTTATAATTTAATATATTTTGTTTGCCGTTCATTGTTACAAAATCCATAAAAAATCATATTCAGATACGAGATGATACCGAAACATTTTTGTCTAGGGGTCGTACTCAAATGATGTAGCTTTTCGGAGATTTTCTTGCAAAGCGGCCAGGAATGGAAAAAAGATAAATACGTTTTACAATTCTTTCAAATACGGCCTTTTATCAACATTTTCATTATAACAGCAAATTGCGTACACATCAAGCCCCTTTTATGAGGAATATAGTGTTAATAGTTTTGTTTTGAATTTTATATGTCATGGAGCATGAAGAGATGATCTCTCAGTTCACAATCCTGCAGCTGCCACTGAATCTAAGAAGCATACGTTCAACTAAATTACTAAATTGTGTTTGATTGATTTCGAAGAGAAAATTTAACTCTGCTACCAAACTAAATCAACTAGTTAGCAAGATTAGCTAACTAATGTAGCAAGTTAAATCCGCATACAAAATCTTTTCGTTTTGGAGCAGTGAGCGTGAGATTTTGAACGTCGCTTCCTGAACGTAACGATTTTATTTTTATTTTTGAACTATTTACTAGAAATCAGTTACAACATTCTTGTAAAATATTTTAAGGTGTGCTAACACACCAACACAAATAAAGAATAATTCATGTTTTTATAGGATTATGAATGTTTTCGAAACCAGCATAGCGTAAAATCCAACCCCAACCCTTATTTGAAATTTGATCCATGTTTCTCATTTTTTTTTAATTTTTGCATGGATTTTTTTTTATTTTGTTAAAATTTCATTTATCTTTTTTTCAAGTTGTGGATTGTATTTGTATTTCTACAATTTTAAGATTCTGCCATTTTTATGTATTTCCATTCTTTTATTTTATCCATCTTTTTACGTTCCTTACTTTTGCTTTTTTCTATTGCTATCACTATCACTTACTTTAATTTATAGTTTTTTCTCTGTTATTTCATTTTATTCACAATTTTTCGAGAAAATTCTGCTCTCTTTATTTAATTTTTCTAATTGTTTCATATTTTAATACCCTGCTTTTGTATTTGTTTCTATTTTCATTCCATCCAATTTTTAGAATTTGTCTATTTACTACATTTATTCTTATCATAGCTTTTTTCTATTTCCGTTTTTTCATATTTTTTTGCATTTCCATAAGCAATTTTACTTATTCAAATTCATTCCAATTTGTCTTATTGTTTAATTTTTACCTTTCTCCTATTTTCTTCCTTATGTTTTTAACTTTTCGTTTTTCGTAGTTTTATGTTTCCCACTGATTGTTTAATATAATTTTATTTATTTCTTATACCTTTTTCTTAAGATTTTATTCGTTATTATTATTTCTTCATTGTTTCCATTTAACCTGTTTTGAAAGCATTTTTTCTGTTGACCATTTTCTTGTACGTTTATATTGATTTTTTTTTTATTTTCCTAAAAAAAACATTTGATCTTTTTATATTTCTTACAAAAGAAAGGTATAGGATTCGCTCAAACTTTGAAAACTTTTTCCGAGGCCCGGAGGGCCGAGTCTCATATACCAATCGACTCAGCTCGACAAATTGAGACAATGTCTGTATGTGTGTGTGTATGTGTGTATGTATGTATGTACAAAATGTCATGTAATTATCTCAGCAATGGCTGAACCGATCTTAATGAAATTAGTTTCAAATGAAAGGCCATTTGACACTATTATTTTTTATTTTCGATACGTTGTTTACTTTCTGAGATATGGGCGATTTTGTCAAAGCACAGCAGGTTTCTTGCAAATAACTTTCGAACAGTACAATATTGTTCCACTAACTGCACACAAATAGAAAGCTTGTAAAAATACCTTTCTAAGAAGCTATAGATTGTCTAAATCCGTGCACGAGCGGCGGAGATATTGAACATTTTGTATTTTTAGTCCTTGCTTACCAATTTCCACTAATTAAAAATGAGATTGTTTCATACAGAGTATTGCTTTACTGGTGTTTTAGGGGCAAAACTAAAATAATTTTGAATTTCGGGATATGAAAACACATCTACGTGATTCAAGGAATTCGATGTTGAGAACATTTTGTGAATTACCTTTATAATAAATTAACTATTTCTCAAAAATCAATATATTAGTTCACTTCAAAGACAAAATAATGTGTTGATAAAGAAACAGTGAGTTCTAATATTTATTCCTTGGATTAGATATTGCGTTCAATCATGAGGTAAATGTTGGATTGTATATCAATACACAGATCAACAAGTAGTTCACCTAGTAGTGACATCAAAGATTTCTCATATAATTATACTCGTGGCGTCATCGAAAGCAACTGTATGTTTGAAGCCCAAAAATCTAGCGAAAATTTAGATCTTTTGCAAGATTTAGGTTATACCGGTTATGGCGCAAAAATTACTACTTACATTATTTATGATAAGAATGTAAGAAATCAATATATCATAATAATATACCTATAAAAATAATGTCACTGCATTAACCCATTATATCCTAGCGTATGAAATTTCATACGCAAGACTATCCATCGTTCAACGCGTATATACTGTGGAATTTTGACATCTAACTGCTTTATTATTGCACTGATGGGATCATTACACCGCATACTTCATTGTGAAGTAAGACAGCTGCCAATTTTTGTCATTTTATTTACATTTTCGAACCGTGTATTGTTGAGGCAAATGGCGGCTGAAAAGTGAGCAAAACATTTCATTGAATTTTATTGGTAGGATTAGTGCTAATAATTCTATTATGTGACAAAACGTTGTCACAGGTGTAAAAGAAGTGCTGTCTATCAAAAAATCCGAAGAAATTTGCAAAACAACTTAAAAATTGTTGTTTTTATTAAAGCGTACGAAATTTTTTGCATGAGACATTTTCAATACCAAAGCCATTTTAAGCGGTGATTTTGTTTTTCCCATTATTTTCGATACATTTTTTGATGGAATTGAGGATATCACTGCATTTGGCTCACTTTTTGAAGCCCCTGGGTTATAATGGGTTAACCAACATTTGACATTCCTCACCACCCCCCCTCTATCACTCTCTCTCTCTCTCTCTCTCTCTCTCTCTCTCTCTCTCTCTCTCTCTCTCTCTCTCTCTCTCTCTCTCTCTCTCTCTCTCTCTCTCTATCGCATCTACCTAGCTATTTCTGTATCCATTTCTAAGTTGCGTGAAAAGATCTTCTGCCAATCTGAAATATTTATTAATTGTAATTGCGAAGGTTTGAGAAAACAAAACTATTTTTGTCTGCTGCTACATCAACTCAACTTTAATTCAATTGTATTCGAAGCCTGTATCTATACTATAATTAAGGAAATTTATGGCTATATCAGAAAATATTTGGCTTATCGGGGTAATATGAAAGTTTGACGATGAAAATTTTCAAAAGAGACATTCCACGTGCGATATTTAAACTATTCGTATCTCTATTGAATTTTGAATGAAATATATGCTCAAAGACTGAAAGCTGAAGCCAGCAGGATTGGACTTGCCATCAACGTTTCGAAGACAAAATACATGAGAGTAAGAGGTTCTAGAGACGACAATGTGAACCTCCCATCCCGAGTTCGGATTGACGGTGACGAAATCGAGATGTTCGGCGAATTCATGTATTTGGGCTCACTGGTAACCGACGACAATGATAACAGCAGAGAAATTCAGAGACGGATCTTAGCGGGAAATCGTGCCTACTTTGGACTCCAGAGGACGCTCCGGTCGAACATAATTCGCCGCCACACGAAATTGATCATCTTCAAGACGCTGATTAGATCGGTGGTCCTCTACGGCCACGAGACCTGGACTATGCTCGTGGAGGACCAACGCGCCCTTGGAGTTTTCGAACGAAAGGTGTTGCGTACCATCTATGGTGCCGTGCAGATAGAAGACGGAACGTTGCGCAGACGAATGAACCATGAGTTGTATCAGCTGCACATTCGTTGTATTGGTACGAACTTTCATGAAAAATAACGGATCAAAGACAAAGAATATCCACAAATTAGATCCAGAAAAATAAGTCTCCCAAAGTACCCACTCTCGATGGGGTATGCAACTACAATGTGTCTTCTAACTTATCGTCGTCCATATTTGGATATACTGAGTAGTTTGAACCATTTTTTTTTACACAGTATTGGTCTGTATAGGACTTATTTATCTATATTTCCTGCACGAGAGTTCCGAACGAAACAATATGAAAGCTATAAGGATGAATGGAAAGAGACTGCATTGCATTCAACTGAATGCACGGCTTTTATGCTATCGACATAGCCTAGACACTTCACACTATTTACTTCCATGCAAATAAAAGCTTTGAAATATCTACCTGTCTCATTCACGAATCGCATTCTCTCTCTGTCGTTCTCTGTTCAAGGGGCTTGAAAGCACATATGACCTTGTCTCACTTTACTATATTCAATTGCGCGTTATAATACTGGACCAGTAATTTCTATTCTGTACATGAATCTTTTTTTCAGGAAAATATGTGACCAAAAAGTAAACTTCGAATTCCAAAGCAAATTGAACGTTCCAGGTTCCTGATAACTAATTAAGGTCCAACAATAAAGTAGAAACACCATATAGTCTTAAAACGACGCCGTCAAGTAAAGAAGCATGAAAACAAAAAGAATAAAACCAAAAAACGATGGAAGTCCTAGAAAGTCCATTGCATATATATTAGCCTTTTCTCAGAAGATGGGATTTTCAAAAACATTTCAAAACTTGCTGATGCAATGGTTCTCAAATTCGTACAATCCGGTTTATTCATTTTCTTTATTCAAAAATGTTTTGAGCTTCAAATATATTTCCATTTCATTTTAATTAATTATTTCATTCCGCATCTTTTTATTCGTTTTGTTCATCTGCGTTCATTTTACTTATATTTTTTGTTTCATTCTTTGGATTCACTCTGATCAGTTTATTCATTTTGTGCATTTTACTCATATC